>NC_041749.1:81855866-81970866 GCF_004115215.2 Ornithorhynchus anatinus | reverse complement strand
GTCGGTGCTCTTCATTCACGCATTCATTTTACCTAGGCAAGCATTCTTCTTTCATAATTCAAGGATGTGAGATTTTAAATACAAAACAAACCTTGACAGGCCACAGATTACGTATTAAAATGCAAAAGCATCTGAAGTGAAATGTGAAAAATAAATCTGCTCTGGGGAATGGATTTTCATCAACTACCCTGCAAAATCTCTCCGGTAATGAAGGGGTAAGGAGACAAGCCTTAGAACCCTGAACAAATTATCCTGATAATTTTGAAGCTGGGCTCAGCTATGGCCTGTTTTTTTTTAATAGTTGAGATTTAGTTCCATGTGATTCTCAGTTGACGATCAAAGAAAAACCACACCAGACTTGTCTGGCTGGCACCGATTAGGAGTTGTTTCACAGCCAACACTGAAATGGTTTTGGCTGTCATTAAATGCCAATAAGTTTATTTAGTGATCTAGTCAAATAGTCTCTTAGGGTATCATTAAGGTGAGGTGAGAATATAGGGGTTCACTTCCAAAAACAGCAAACAACTACAAGTCTCATTTAATTAACAATACCCATACAATGGACATGGGAAATGAGAAGCAGTGTAAAATAGGAATTCTACCAAAGTGTTATTTTTGCCATAGCTCATTTAATAGTAGTAATAGTATTTATTAAAGCAGTTACTTTGAACAAAGCAGTATATGCATAAGATAGATAAGATATGGCACCTGGCCTGCAAGGGGCTCACAATCTAAGAAGATGGGGGTGGGGCTGGTGATAGTCACATAGGGAAAGCTGATGTGTATATCTATATGTATATATCTATAATTCTATTTAATTGATGCCTGCTTACTTGTTTTGATGTCTGTCTCCCCACTTCGGGGCTGTAAATCCAGTGTGGGCAGGGACTGTCTCTCTACTACTAAATTGTACTTTCCAAGCACTTAGTACAGTACTTAGCACACAGTAAGCGCTCAATAAATGATTGAAAGAGGACATTAATAACAACATTTAAGCGCTTACTAATGTGTCAAAAACTGGGACAGAATCAAGTTAAATTAGGTCCAACACAGTCCCTACCCCTTTTGGGGCTCACAGTCTAAGGGGGAGGGAGATGAGGAATTGAATTGCCATTTTGCAGTTGAGGTAACTGAGGCACACAAGTGAAGTGACTTGCCCAAGGACACCAAGCAGGTCAGTGGTGGAACCAAGATTAGAACCCACGTCCTTTGACTCCCAGGCCTGTGCTCTTTCCACGAGGCCATGCTACTCTTCTAAAGATGAAACAATGACTTGGGGGAGCTGGGGGACGACGACAAAAAAACAAAGAGAGCAAGATTTCATATGCCTCCCCTTAAACTTCTGTACAAATTCTGAAGAATCTAGTCCCAGTTTGGTGAGATTTGTTCCTGATCCAAACTGTTGCCCATGACAGAAAGGACCCATCACAAAAAGGCTGCCAGTCACCTCAATCTGGTATCACAACATT
Source organism: Ornithorhynchus anatinus (assembly GCF_004115215.2). Taxonomy (NCBI): domain Eukaryota; kingdom Metazoa; phylum Chordata; class Mammalia; order Monotremata; family Ornithorhynchidae; genus Ornithorhynchus; species Ornithorhynchus anatinus. The sequence goes on along the minus strand of NC_041749.1, from coordinate 81,969,397 downwards.
AATGCCAGCACAGGGCCAAAGAGGTGGGAAAACCAATCATTACCATTCCAGTTAAGTCCTGGAAGTGAAGGCCCCAGATTTTTTGGCCCAAATGGGAAATTATTATTATTTGGTGATTATTATTGGCTTAGGGGAGCACATCCAAGCTATTGTTGGGGCCCAGTTTGTTAAAAACTAGACCATCTCGATGCCAATTCCTAGCTGTCAAGAAAAGAACAAGAACAGAACAAAAGAACAGGAACAGAACAAGAGAACATAGAGAGTTAGCCAATGCTATTCTTTAAAGAAGTTGCAGCAAAGATACACAGGGAGGGTATTATCTCTTTATGCGATTCATATTTGTATCTAATTTGGGCACAAGAGCTTATAGTAGAAAAGGTTCCATCTCCCTATCCAGCCCCACTAGCCTTGTGCTTGGCACTCAAGGTTTCATCTTTGGGAAATGGCCCTGAATCGTATTTCCATGCTGAAATGTCTCTCGAGCTGCACTTGCCACAAGTACTCTCTCAATTCACCATTTCTCGGAAAAGCTTTTGAGTGATCGAGTAATCGGCTCCTAAGTGCAGATCAATGAGACCATTTGAATGGCACCCAAACGACTGCTGACCCTTATGCAGGAAAGAGGCTCAATTTAGTCTCATCAGGAATCATCGGCAAAATCGCCAAGAGACCTTAAAGATCGGGAGGATGCAAGGTCACATGACATTAGAAAGCATCAACCGACTGCTTCCTTAAGATAACGGCCTCTTTCACTTGCTGGGCTTAAGAGGTGCCCCTTTCAGCTCTACAGTACTTCATGACAAGTTTTAAAACTCCAAAACCAATGCTGCACTAAGTACTAGCTAGTAGACATGGGGGTGGCCTGAATTTTTAAATGGCTCTCCTCCAGCCAAGCGAGTTGAGCATTCTGAGCTTCCTACCTGAGGTTCCCATATTCCAGGAAGGAAGGAATTCTGTAGAATGCATTTTCAATTACTACAAATGCTCACCAAAGAATATGCTTTGTCATGAAGGGTGCTACCTAGAATGCATGCGCTCTCAGAGTTCTTTGTAAAAGTTTTACTGCCATTAAGAATTATTCTTTTCAGTCTTTTGCACACTCTCATCTCTATCTTCCCACTCACCTTATGGGGAGGGTGAAGAGTTCAGTGAGAACAGTATGCTGTGTTATTTTTGCCCAGATTTTAGAGTCCTATCATGCCAAGAAACTCAAAGAAGTAAACATACTGTTAAAAATGCGACATACCAACACTTCTTTTACTGGGGTCAAGAAATTCCAAAGAAAATGTTTGTCCGAAGCCTGGAACTTTAACATCTACACCATCTGGAAACTGGGTAGCCCTGGTGGTTTTGTTGTAGATCAGCCTGGTGGGGAGGGGAACAAAAAAACAAAACAAACAAAAAAACCACAGTATTTTGATCACTCGAACAAACCTACAGTACCACTAGAAAGCCTTGTCCTTGGTATTTGAAGATAATACTGCTTTAAGTAGTTCGATCCAATATGGGATGAACAGATGAATAATAAATACCTTGACTATGTATAGGGCTTTTATTTTTCCAAAGCACTTTGACTGTTTTCATAACATCCCTATGAGAGAAAGTGAGATAAGTAGGTTGAGGCAGATATTAGGTTCCCCATTTTAGAGATGAGGAAACTGAGGCCCAGAGTGGTTGATTGAATTACCTAAGGTCACACAGCAGGCCAGTGAAAGAGGTGGAATAAGAACTCATGTCTAGGGGCTCCCAGGCCCATACTCTCTCCATTATACCATACTACAAAGCACTCAGAAGGCAGATATGCTATTTCAATTTCTCCTTTTTGGTTATTAAGTCCTCATGGGGTGGCATTACAATTACTGTAACTGGCATGCCAAAATGAGAAGAGAACAGTGATTTGTGCAATCCCAGTCAGTTTGGCTTCCTGGTCTCACCACAAGTTGCATCCTCTTCAACAATAGCAAAGTTATTGGAATGGATTAAAAGTGCTTAGAGCAAAACAGAAATAATAAAATGCCTTGTACGTACAAGTGTGACTTTTCCCTAATAAGAGAATAAAATGCAGCTCTGTAGGCATCGAAGGTGCTTAGAAAGGATTTATGGTGCTGATGAAATTGTCAAAACGATGCTAGACACAGATACAGAGTGACATTAGTTTAGTCATTAGTTTGGGAGAGGCCTCTGTGGGCTTCTCAAGTAAAAGTGAATGCAGACCAAAAAGCAGAATTAAGTGTGCACCCTTTCTTTTTCCCTTGGACCTAGCCTTCTGAGGGTCATAAGCCTCCCACAAATCAGGAAGGATATTTAAATCTGGTAGAAAAAGCAAAGCCCCTTAAATAATTCAAGGAGACAGAGACCTGGTTATAAATAAGAAATCTGAAGTTACAAGTAGATACTACAGTTCAGTTCTACCCAAGAGGCCAGTATGCAGGGTTGCCAACTGCTGAGAATGACTTTTTATAGACTGTATTCAGCCAGCTGCTCCCGTGTGAACAGCTGCCACCCCCTAACGCTTGCTCTCTGCCGTTTTTGATGTATTAATTCAAAAAACAAAAAAAACTGGCAGCCATTCTTATTCATACAGTGAAAAGGGAAAAAAAAATTCTCAGCAGCCAACAAACCCTGCTGGAAAGGCCACAGGAGAATGTCCAAGCCAGAGGACATGGCTGCGGGAAAAGGAGTTCTTGAAAACTTCGTAGTAGGGGAGGCAGGGGCTGAGCAAAGAGGCTGGATAAGGCTGACAGCATGTGTGCAAGAAAACACACACACACCAAAAAAAATGTAGGAGGAGAGGAGGGGAAAGGAAGAAGAAAAATACATGCAAACAGTACCCTCCCCTCTCCCCAACAAGGAGAGATCAAAACTCAAGTGGACATGTGAGGGAGCATGCAGGAAAAGCTCTTCAGAAGAAGTGAGACGCTTTGAACTGAGAAATTAGTGTGAGACCCAAAGAGGAAGAAAGAAGGAGAGGGAATATATATATTTCTCCCTAAATGCTGTGCTCAGAGCCCAGGCTGAATTCTATTGTGTGTGCTGTCTCTCAAATGTCCTAAGCACACGGTCACCTGCCTGTGAACGAACAGGGTTTTGGTTCTGAAGAGTGTGGGGTTGTTATGGAGGATATGTATTTGCAGAGGCCAGTTGGAGAAGTCCCTCGCAGGTGCCTGGACAAGTATCACAGAGAATGACAAATGCATGTATTGAGGTGGGGGGAGGGAGGAGAGGGGAGAATTGAGTTAACCATTTAGAGGAGGGCACCATTCACAAATCTGGCTCCATTCAGGCACCTACCACTTGTAATGAGGTGGCAATCATGAGACTCCAGATGAGATGGCGGCCTGTATTTACTGACATCCTCATTTTAGAGCTTTAGTACAACCATGGCCAATTTGAGCTCATTTTCACAGATAGCAACCCTGCTAGCATGGCTTCAAATCATCAAGGACATTTCTGGGAACAATAAGCCACTATCTAAATAATACCCGCCGTATTGGACCACTTTTCTGAAACGAGGAGAGCTTAGGGAGCTTTAAGCAGTAGACCCCCCCCCCCCCAAAAAAAAACACCAAAACAACAACAAACCTGAAGCCTCCAAATCCAAGGCAAATTTGTGGCACAGAAAGTCTTTGGCTTAAAAACATCTTAAAAAGTTTTAAGATAAATTCCTAAAATTTACACTTTCAGCCTTACAAAAACTACCCTCAGTGGTGAGGCGGGGTTACCCAATCACCAGAAACGAATAATAATAATAATATTGGTATTTGTTAAGCGCTTACTATGTGCAGAGCACTGTTCTAAGCACTGGGGTAGATACAGGGTCATCAGGTTGTCCCACGTGAGGCTCACAGTCTTCATTCCCATTTTACAGATGAGGTAACTGAGGCACAGAGAAGTGAAGCGACTTGCCCACAGTCACACAGCTGACAAATGGCAGAGATGGGATTTGAACGCATGCCGACTCCCAAGCCTGTGCTCTTTCCACTGAGCCACGCCACCTTCCAATTAAAAAGAAAGTTGAGTAACTTCTGGCAATAGAAGCTATATTATTCAGTCTCTAGATCTGAGTAATTTTGGTTTACTTAGAAACAGTGTGGGCTAGTGGAAACAGTACGAGTCTGGGTCAGAAGGACCTGGGTTCTAATCTCAGCTCTGCCACTTGTTTGCTGTGTGACCTAGGGCAAGCCACTTAACTTCTCTGTGCCTCAGTTACCTCATCTGTAAAATTGGGGTTAAGACTGTGAGCCCCATGTGGGACAGGGACTGTGTTCAATCTGAAAGGCTTGTGTCTACCCCAGCACTTAGAACAGTGCCTAGAAAATAGTAAGCACTTAACAAATGGCATTAAATAGCAGTCAACAACAACCAAAAAAAACGCTGGTTGGGTCAGGGGCTGTGTCCGACCTGAATACCTTGTATCTACCCCAGCGATTAGTACAGTGCTTGGCCCATAGTAAGTGTTTAAATACCACCATTATTTAGGAACCAATCCCTCGGGTATAGTATTGTTCTAGGAGAAGACTGGTTCCGACTTAAGACATGGCTTTGAGGAACCAATTGTGTCAAAAGTCTGAGGACTCCCTATAATCACATTTCAACTGACCTGAGAAGAATAATTATTAAGCCAGCAGTCCACAGTTCCAACAGACCTCATAACAGTCCTTTGTCCTTGCAAAAGCACACAGAGCTATCTACTGTAACAATAGCTAAAGACATGTGTGATGGACACACAAATTTATAGGTCACAAGTACATACCTGCAGGGATATACACAAATGTTGAAGGGTTTCAGGAAAGTTGATAGGTTGGATTGAAACTGCGAAGGACTGATTCATGGAGATGGTGAGGTTTTAAGTAGTTGTGAAGGAGGGAAGGGAAACAGAAGGACACTCTAAACTGGAAGGTGATAATCCTGATAACCAGCAGTTGGTTATCAGGATGGGGATACAAAAACAGGAGGAATAGTTTTGCCATTACATAAAACTAGAGTATGGCTATTCCTGGACTACTGGGTGCAGTTCTGGTGGCCACATATTAGAAGGAACAGAATAGAGCTAGAGAGGATAAAGAAGGGCAACTAGATAGTTGGGGAAATGGAAACATTTATGGGATAGGCAGAAGAAAGTAGGGTATTTTCAACAGACTGATGGGGCATGAGTGAAGTGTATGGGAACTCGGAGGGGGAGGAAGGGGACGGCGTGAAACATGGAATTGTTGTCACCCAATCCCAAAGCCCCATGACAACGGTATACCCATTGAAACTGGTAGCTTCAAAACAAACAAGAAACACAATTCACCCAGCGGGTGGTAAAAAAAAATGGAATTCTTTACCAGAGAAAGTTGTCCAGGCAGAAAATCGTCAGCAAGTTCAAGAGGGGTTTAGATAAATTTGAGAATGAATAAGTTAAAGATGACTTGCATAACACCTTCAAACATTAGGATGGATGTCAAGGAGGGAAACCATCACAGTATTTTGTTGGCATCCTGTAGCCACTGATGGAATGGCTTTGCTTATGGTCTTATGTGTAATGACACAATCACAGGGGATGGTAAGGAGGTTTGGCTGGCTGGAGAGCTTAGGGTAGGAGGAGAGGGCAGAAAAAGTAAAGCAAGGATTGAGGGGTTTGTGGGTGGAAGACTATGAAACCCATCCCATGAAACCTATGACAGTTTTAATTTTGACTAGAGTGGATTCAGGGAACTACTGTATGCTACTGAGTCCTGAAAGGCTAGGCTTAAAATGATGCATGAGTAACTGGATTAGAGAGGCTAAAGGCAATAAATGTTTCTTGGTCAAAAGGGCCTTTAGAGGTCAATAGAGGTCTTTGGGGAAAGAGAGGGAAATATGAAGATTTGGGTGCTGGGGACTGCTGCTTTTCAATTTGTCTGGAATGCTCTACATACTATATTCAACTAAGAGGGGGTGGAACCCTATTGATGGAACGATCCATAAAGTTCCAGGTGGGAACTAAAAAAATCATTACAACCACACATTGAAAAGCCCCAAATTGACTTTTTACAGCATTTAATAGCTCTTTAAGGCCCCCACAATAAAAACTAAGATAAATAGAATATCATCCACCATCTTTTCCATTTTCTAGTTGGCAATCACTTGCAGGTATAGAGTAAAGAGGGTGTAAGTACAGTCACATGCACAAACCTCTCCAAGGTTCAAGTCTGGGGGTGCTCAATCACTAGAGATTCAGTCAAGATACCAAATTTCTAGTGCCACTGTGATGGAGCTGTATCAGTGTAGCATGTGATTATCCCAGAATTGAAAGAATATGTCAATGAATCAAAAAAACCAGAACAAAAAACCTTCACTTTCCACACCCTCCCAACCACTGGCTGGACCTGGTGGCTTTGTCTAGTCAGAGTAGCTTTATACAAAGACTGCTTGCATCATGCGCAAATAATCCCACCTCCCAAGAAGGTGTTGAGAACAGTGAAGATAAAGTTCACTAAAGACTTCTTGCATTACTCCAAGTATTACAAGTAAATGTTTTATTACAATGGGCTCAAGGCAAGGCTAATTTGTAAAGGCATAAAAAAAAAACCCCAATACAGAACAAAGGGTCAACTAGAGTCTGGAACCATCTTGTCTAGTCTCACATGCAAGAGTGAGAACTGAAGATCTCTGGAATCACAGTTAAAAGAGTATTCTGGGGAAATTCCTGAAATCCCAGGTCTCCCAAATGGAAGCTACAATGCCAAAGCACTCAATAGCAGTTTCTTCTCAAGAGGTCAGGGGCCCTTACCTGATATTATCAATCCAGCAATCAATAATGATAGGGAGAAGTAACTCCAGATTCAACCAAAGGGTGAAGTAACTGTCTGTCTTCTTGGAGCACAGGTAGTGTACCACTGTGGGTTTGTCCAACTTGGCTTCCAGCTGGTTCCCCAAGTCCCCGGGCACTGCAAGGATTCCAGAGACAGAGCACACAGTGAGACAAGAAACCCTGCACATCCTCTTCACTGAAGAGCAGTTCCTGATTTAGAGATGCCTTCCCCAAAGGAATTTGTACCCTCAAAGCAGCTAAGCTTTCCCTACGCTGAACTTCATCTTGATCATATCCAAATCTGTCGACGACCCATCAAGAGAGCTGGAGACAACCTGGAACGTTACTGACTGAAAACAAGGGTCACCCACTGAAATCCAAGTTATCAGTAGGGGTGTAGACCCATAAGGCAGTTAACTCTGGTAGCTACCCCAGGTTCCCTTCAGACTCATCACTGAGGTGTTTGAAGGGGCTAACTTCTTGGAGCGGATCCAGCTTTACCAGATAAAGTGGTCATGCTTGGCCCCTCCCATGGTCTTGGGGAGATTGGGTCCTTCCGCCTCGAGTCTCCTGACACAGCTGAAGAGAGTATAGCGTGAAGTGCGAGCGCCACTCACCTTTGAAGAACTCCGGTTATGACAAGTAACCTTGTTTCTCCAAAGGGAGTTAAGGGTAGAAGATTTTGCAGCTGGTCCCCAAACCAGAGGTGGGATCAAGGCTACTGAAAAAAGCGCTGAAGAACAGAGGTACCGAGGCAGGCCTCAGCTAGAAGCTACATCCAAATAGTACTGGCCGCTGGAAGAAGGTGGAGTAGACTACAAGGCTGTTCTAGACACCTCCATGGGGACGTCGCCCAGGACCGCTGCAGCGGCTGCTCCTCCTACTTCAGAATGGGCCGAGACAGTCCCTCAAAGGGTCAATCCCACCCTTTCAAATGGAACACGATGTACTCAGCCATTTTTCTAGAGCTCATTGGAGACAGCAGACTAAAGAAAACCAAGCTTTGCTTAGCCTGAAGGCTCAAATAATCTAGATGGTACAGGACCAGCCTTCTGATGCCTAGGGTGTGAAGGGACTCTGGATTAGGAATAAAAAGAAAGGAAAATTGCTTGATGGATGTAGAAACTAGAGATCACCATGGGAAGGAAGCCCAGGTGAGTCCGCTGTATTTTCTTGTTAAAAGTGGGGATGGAACATTAGCAGAGCTGGGGTCTCCAGTCCCCAATTTGCACGTTTGGTTTCTGATGGCAATGGGGAAGGGATCCAGACAGCTCTGGCTCCACCGCAGGTAGCCAGTTGTCTTGAAAGGTAGTCTCAGAATCTGAGTAAACTTTTCAGGGCAGTCAGGTTTATTAAGCAATTTTCAGAGACCAAATCTACCAAGAGAGGAGGGGCTTGTATACATATTTAAGTATGGTGTGCCCTCCATCCTCCTAGAGCTCAGTTGGCATGCCATCGGGATCAGGTACCCTGCCTTCCTTTCATGGCCCTGCTGTGGTGATTTCCTCAATGAAGTGGGACAAATGTCATTTCTTCACATGACGGAAGGTTCTGAGGATTTTATCTTCAATAGAAGGAATGCTGAAGAGAATATTGAAATGGTGTGCTGCTTTCTCTTCAGGAGTCCCCCCTAGTCTGATGAGGCTGGAGCCACCTTCACCCTTCCAAGGAGCCAGGATGGCAAGGACAAGGCCATACAATGCCTTTAATAACATGTAGAAGTTCTTGGTTATGAGGTGGTCTGCACAGCCCCACGTCTCTGCTACTTGGGTGGCCTACCACATGCTCCTTAACTTGACTGGCACATCATGGTGCAGGTTTCTTTAAGGCTCGCTCCTGTCAGAAGCCGGGGGGAGCACGGGGTGCTGTCAGTGCAGTACAGGTTTTGCCGTGAGTAGACTTTTCATCTGAGTCATTTGCTTCCAATCCACCTTGGTGAGTCTGTTTGGCCATGCCCCATGTCCTGTATGCTGTTGAGTGAGATATTCACATCTGCTGTACGAAACCCACTGGGAAGTCAGGTGTGACGCGTGAACATGAATGGAAATACCTCTGCGTGTCCTTTCAGCAACAGATCCTGCTGTGCCCCTAACCAATCTGTACAAAGTATTTGGAGAGCTGGTTGTATATTATAAAAAGGAGAAATGGAGAAGAGTTGAATGGAGAAGGGTGTGTGTGTGTGTGGAGGGGGGTGTCACACAAGTCCTCATTAGTCGGAAGGTTAAGGGCAGGGAATCACTGCTTCTCTGTAGCCCTCCCTCATCTTCACTTCCTGGCCAAGCCAGTGGAGGGACACGAAGGAGACTTGGGGTTGGGGGTGGAGGGGGCAGGGAACGCTTCTACCAACTCTGTTATACTGTACTTCAAATGCTCGGTACAGTGATCTGCACACAGTAAGTCCTTGACAAATACCGCTGATTGATGGGAGGGATAGTAAAACGTAAAGAACAGTACTGATTAAGAGACAGAAATGGCTTAGATTGCAAACAAGGTATTGAAGAACAAGCAGCAGATTGACAAGCATACAATAATCTTTTTTTTAATTTTAAATGCACAAGATCATCTGGAGCCACTCTTACCAGGGCCAGAGATGGACCTTTACCTCATTATCCCACCTCAATCTCATGATGATGAAAATTATGGTATTTGTTATGTGCTTTCTCTGTGTCAAGCTCTGTACTAAGCACAGGGGTAGATAATCAGATCGGGCAGACTGTGAGCCCCATGTGGGACAGGGACTAAGCAGGAGGGAGAACAAGTACTGAATCCCCATTTTACAGATGGAGAAAATGAAGCCCAGAGAAATGAAGTGACTTTTCCGAGGTCACACAGCAAGCAAGTGGTGGAGCTGGGATTAGAACCCAGGTCCTCTGGCAATTAATCTGGACTTCAAGAGGTTCAGCTTCAAGCCCAAGTATCAGAGCAGAGTCATGGTGTACTCTAGGTTTTTCCCTGACAAGTAATATGACTCTTGGTCAGTCATCCAAATGCAGGGTAAAATGAAAAACCTTGTTTTCTGAGCCAAACCACTAAAGCTGCCAGGCACTTCATGAAAATTCAATGGGCAACTGGGAGCCTACCAGGACACTCAACATGACATGCTTCTGAGGGCAGGCTTTAGGGTTTACTTGCATGACCGGGCTGTGGTGGTCCAGGTTGTGTTGTTGGCCCCTGCTTCACCAATGGACATTGGTAACCTGGACCCTCTCTAAACTGTAAACTCACTATGGGCAGGGAACCCATCTGTTATACTGTACTCTCCCCAAGCACTTAGTACAGTGCTCTGCACATGGTAAGCGCTCATTAAATGCAATTGACTGATCTGGATCCCTCATACAGATGCTTTCCTCATTTTGCTCCCCTCCCCCAAGTAAGGATCTCATTGATGCCTCCTCCAAAAAGACATCTCCCATCACTATGACAAACAAGCCTAACCCAGAGAGGGAGGGAAAAAATCTTAGATTTCAGCCAGGCATAGCAAAGTCAGTGATAACTGTCAAAGCTCTGGATACAGAAGTTGGAACATCTCTGACCTAAATGTTGGAACTTGTATTCATTCATGGAATCGTATTTGGAGAAGCAGCAGGCTCAGTGGAAAGAGCCCGGGCTTGGGAGTCAGAGGTCGTGGGTTCTAATCCCAGCTCCGCCGCTTGTCAACTGTGTGACTTTGGGCAAGTCACTTCATTTCTCTGGGCCTCAGTTACCTCATCTGTAAAATAGGGATTAAGACTGTGAACCCACGAGGGACAGCCTGATTACCTTGTACCTACCACAGCACTTAGAACAGTGCTTTGCACATAGTAAGCACTTAAATACCATCATTGAGCGTTTACTATGTGCACAGCACTGTACTAAGCGCTCACCTGAATGGATTCCTCCATGGAAAAAACAGGCAATCTTTGATGGCACCTAGCACTTTGTGTTGGGCTGCATGATAAGCGCATCAAATAGCTAATAGTAATCATTGTGGTACTTGTTAAGTACTTACTATGTGTAAAATGCTGTACTAAGCACTGGGGTAGGTACAAAATAATCAGGTTGGACACTGTCCCTGTCCCATATGAGGCTCACAGTCCTAATCCCCATTTTACAGAGGAGAAAGCAGGTACAGAGCAGTTGAGTGACTTGCCCAAGGTCACACAGCAGGCAGGGGGTAGAGCTGAGCTCATTCCACTAGGCCACACTAGCTGTTCTAGCCATCAAATTCAACTATGACAGGCTCCGCAGTCCTCTAGCCACAGTATACTCAGAAGTGGGGGGGGGGGGGGGGGGGGGGGAGATGTCAAGAGGACTGACTGCTGATCAAACTTTGACTTGTCAGGCCCGACTAAGGAAGTTAATACATAACCTTCAGTTGTAGTACTGAGGTAAAAAAGTATTGAGGCAGAGTTGAATAGCTCATATGCCCTGGTGGATGATGGAATGCAAACTGCCAGATTATTAAAAGCTTAAGGGCTTCCCTGAGAAGCAAGAGGCAGGAGACTGACTGTATATGCTTTGGTGATGGGCAAATTTCTGGGAGTAGGAGGGATGAGGTTTCTCCTCTAGACCTTCGGTCCTGTCCCAGCTCAGGCCTGGTATTCAGAAGGAGCTGGGTTCTAATCCTGGCTCTGCCACTTGTCTGCTATAAAACCTTCATTCTTTCAATCATATTTACTGAGTGCTTACTGTATGCAAACACTGTACTAAGCACTTGGGACAGTACAGACATATTCCCTGCCCACAGTGAGCTTACAATCTAGAGGACCCTGGACAAGTCACTTCCCTGGGCCTCTGTTACCACATCTGTAAAATGGGGATTAAGACTGTGAGCCCCACGTGGGACATGGACAGTGTCCAACCTAATTAGTTTCTATCTACCCCAGTGCTTAGTAGAGTGCCTGGTGCATAGTAAGCACTTAACCACTTACAAAAAAAAAAAAAAACCAGTCCAGTGGGAAGATATGGTAAAAGAAGGTCAGTGGGTAGAGACAAGGTCCTGGATGGAAGAGGGGCCCAACTGTTAAATTGCCTCGCCAGGCAGGCTAGGCAAAGGCTACCCAAATCCCCACAGAGGCTGAAAAGGTAGAATGGAAGGAATCATGGCTCAAGGAAAGAGTTCTGCCAGGAGCAGGAAGAGAAATAGTCTCCACCTTCTGGCCCTTCCTTCTCAGAATTTGTAGCCAGGGTTTGTTTTTTTGGGTTTTTTTTTATTTTTTTAAGAGAGGTTCCAACACTCTCAGGTGGAACAAAGGTCCTCTGAAGTCACAAAGGGAAAGGATTGGGGCAAATCCCTAAGACAGCATTAAAAGAGGAAATGGGGGCAGGGGGAGGAAGTGGCGGGGGGCGGGGGAGAGCCTTCCCTAGGCTTCAAAGGTAATTACTACTCGGTGCAAGCCAGCAGCTGGTAGATGTGTGGGGGTGAAGGGGAGATGGCTATAAACTTGGTGTGGTGGAGCTAAGCAAATAGGGAGTGGAAGTAAAAGGAGTCTTACTGCACTCTCCTCCAGCTCAGGCCCAAGTTAGCTTCCAGCACTTAGAACAGTGCTTCGCACATAGTAAGTATTTAACAAATGTCATCATTTGTATTATTACCTGAGAAGAATCCTCACTCCTAGGCATCAAAAAAGGGGAAGGGCTGAATCTTCAGCTTTCCAAGAATCACATCCAGAGTAAAGTCTGAACTCTTTATGGTTAGCAAGCCTTCATGCCCATCATGGAAATAGCTCCTTCAAGCTTTTTCAAGTTGAGTTCTGGGCGTATCTGGGCACAACTACAGCCATGATCACCTGTTATGTACCTTTATCAGCTCTGGAGAACAGTTTTTGGTTCAAGTGTCCGAAAGAGGGTTATCTTTACCATCATATTCAGAAAATAGTGGAGGACCTGGTTCTAGGTGCTGGAGGACTGACATCTGGAAACCTTAGGACACATGATGAAGTTCCTTCAGGAACGAACAGTCACGATCAAGAAGTAGTGTGGTCTAGTGGAAAGAGCATGGGCTTGGGAATCAGAGGACCTGGGTTCTTATCCCAGCTCCACCACCTATGTCCTGTGTAACCTTGGGCAAGTCACTTCACTTCTCTGTGCCTTAGTTACCTCATGCGTAAAATAAGAATTAGGAATGTGAGCCCTATGTGGGTCAGGGACTGTGTCCAACCTGATTTGCTTATATCTACCCCAGTGCTTAGTACAGAGCCTGGCACATAAGCACTTAAATGCCATAAAAAAATTTAAAAATAAGTGACAGGACTGTATCCTAATATCTATGCTGTAGTCACTTTTGGTCCTCTATGTAAAAAGAAACCCCTTTTTTATGCACCTTTCAATTTGAGTGTTTGTGTGAAGAGCACTTTTTATAAACGCTTGGGAGATTGCTGTTTATCAGAGTTGTATTCCAGGGGGAGACAGACATTAAAATAAATTACAAACCATGTACATAAGTGTTGTAGGGCTAAAGGTGGGGGTGACTATCAAGTCCTTAAAGGGTACAGATCCAAGGGCACAGCCCATGCAGAACCAAGAGGGACTGGGGGAATTGAGGGCTTAGTCAAGGAAGGCTTCTTGGAGGATATATGATTTTAGAAGGGATTTGGAGGTGGGGAGAGTGGTGGACTGTCAGATAATAAATAAATAATGGTATTTGTTAAGTGCTTACTATGTACCAAGCACTATTCTAAGAGCTGGGGGAGATACAAGGTAATCAGATTGTCCTACGTGGGGCTCACAGTCTTAATTCCCATTTTACAGATGAGGCCGCTGAGGCACAGAGAAGTTAAGTGACTTGCCCAAAGTCACACAGCTGACAGTGACGTAGCTGGGATTAGAACCCACAACCTCTGACTCCCAAGCCCATGCTCTTTCCACTGAGTCACGCTTCTTCTCTATGATATGAAGGCGGAAGGAGTTCCAAGCCAGAGGCAAGATGTGGTCGAGGGCGTCGGCGGAGAGATAGACAAGATTCCAGCGTTAAAAAAAAAAAAAAAACAAGCTTTCAGTACCAACCCTACCTAGTGCTTTCTTTCAAGTCAGCTAGAGAAAAACCACAGCATGGTATTTTTATGGAGAGCACCATTTCATTCACATTAAGTGACAACTTACTGTGGCATCACAGAGAAGGATCTGGGTTCTAATCCTGACTTTGCCACCTGTGTGACCCTGGGCAAGTCACTTCGCTGGGTCTCAGTTACCACATCCATAAAATAGGGATTAAGAGTGTGAGCCCCATGTGGGACAGGGACTCTGTCCAAACTGATTAACTTGCATCTACCCCAGAACTTAGTATATTGCTTGTTGCATAGTAAGCACTTAAGTACCATTATTATTCCAGTTCTTAGTACAGTGCCTGGCACATAGCACTTAAATACCATAATTATTATTAGTAGTATCATCCCATGTCCTTCCAGGGATCTCCAGTAGTTTCCTTGACCTACCATATCTGGCTCATGTGGCACCAATGACAGTGTTTGAGAAGCCTAATTTGGTATGTGCGACAGGCTTGGGTCTTACAGCTAGAGAAAAAGTTGAGCACTACAACTGTTCTGTAGGTCTTCAGTCTGATCTGAGCTCACTGATCCCACTCGACTTGTCTTTCCCTTGCATGAAACCAAGAAGGGCAATACACCAAAGCACCACTGAGTTTTCAGATCTATATAAAAAGCTGGCTATTCCCAGTCCTTTGATAATGTGATCTTTGGATCTAGCTCTAGGTACATGGTCTGGAGGATTTGTATGCAAAGAGAGTAAGAAAGATGCTGATCTTTTAAAAAAAAAAGAAAAAAAAAAGAAAAGGTGTTCCTTTCTGGGAAGTCTGTGTCATTCTTGGACATTTTGGAAGAAAGGGATGGAAACTACCTACACAAAATAGCTACACAAAGATGTCGGTGAGTAAAAGTGGAAGGGTTACTACGTGCTATTCTGTGAGTAGTTTGAGGTAGGTAGTTTCAATCCCCTTCTTCCAAAATGTCCATCTCTCTCTCACTCACACACACACACCCTGAAGCAGTCTAGATACAGATTTTTTTCCATGACATCCATAAAAAAAAAAAAGTAGCTAAGCAGGGCTTGTGTGAATTTTAGGTCATTTCTTACCCACCAGCATGATAAGATTGTAGTTATTTTCAGCACCAGTACAGACTGTGCTATTGCATCATTTTCTAATAAATGTTCCAGGCCTGAAATTTTTCACCGTCAAGACAAATGCTGTGTCTTTTAAAAGAGTAAGTCCCATTTTCAGATGTAGCCATTTCTACCAGCTAGAGGCTAAATCAATGGTTTTTGAGTGCTTCATCTGTTACAAACCACTATAAGTGCTCAGTAAATACCACTGAGGCTTATATGTCCAAAATGAACCAGGACATAAAAGCACACAAAAACCGACAAATGGGCATGCTTATTTGCTCAAAAATAACTCTGCATTCTTAAAAATGAGGTTTCTGGACAGGCTACCATCTGGAAGTATCAGGAGAAATATAGCTATCATCAAATCACTGTTTCATCAAATTACTTGCCTTACAGAGCAGATGGAGAAGAACTTGAGTTATCTGGGTAATCCACAAATCCCATTAGGTCACAGTAGTCAACTCTCAAGTTTTTAGGTGTGGGATTCAAGAGAAAATAGTGAAACATTGTGTTGGGTGGGGGGTGGGGAGAGAAGAGGAGAAATCAGCTTTTGAGAGAGATACTGAATTCCAAAATCCAAGTAGAAATTCCTACACGTTTCATTTGGATGTTCATAATTATGGTTTGCTACTGCTGTTGGACTACTTGGTGACTGATAAAGCCTGAGGCTGTATACTCGTAACTGTGACACCGAATCATTCTTTGAAGAATTGTTTCCAGAACAGTGAATCTATGAACTAGGTCACAGTGACTGGGCTACACAGCACAAAGTCAAATGAAAAGATAGAAATTAATATTTGATCCATGTAAAAAAAAAGTCCAATTCCAGACCCAAAATAAATTTTTAATTTTTTAATGGGGGGGGGGGGGGGCACAGCCAATGAGACAGAATTAACTGGATAATTCACTTTGTATCTGAAGACCTGGTTAATCACTGATTTCCAAAACACCCAGAAAGAAGGTGGGTAGAGAGGAGGGTTGAGACGTACCCCTAATACATGAATTTAGTCTCCTTTTGCAATTCTAGGTAGAGCATCTGCTTCTCTTTCTATGGGAAACTCTTAAAAGGACAAAAGTAGTAATAGCATTTTAAAGCCTAATCTAGGTAAGGTGCTTCACTAGTCAGGGCCATCCCTGGGTAATAATATTTATTGTGGTATTGGTTAATCAATCGATGTCACTGATATGTGTTAAGCGCTTACTATGTGCCAAACACTGTTCTAAGAGCTGGGGTAGATGCAAGTTAATTGTGTCAGACACAGCCCCTCTCCCACATGGGGCTCAGAGTCTAAGGAGGAGGAAGAACAGGGATGAATCCCCATTTTGTGGATGAGGGCAACAGGCTCAGAGAAGTGAAGTGACTTGCCCAAGGTCACCCAGCAGGCAAATGGCAGAGCCGGAATTAGAACCCAGGTCCTCTGACGCCCAGACTCATGCTCTCTTTCACCTAGGCGATGCTGCTCCTCAGCTAGTCAGTGCAATTTCCCCAGGGCCCTCCCCACCTCACCCAACCCTGCGAGTGTGTGAGATGCCAGAGAGCTACTGCCATGTGGGATGGCAGGAATGTTACCCAGGAAAGTTACCAAATCCCCTTTTCCCCTTACAAACCCCAATAGCAGCAGCTCTCGAGAGTCTCACTTCCCAGAAAGGCTAGAGCTTCCTAGGGCAGGGGGAGGTGGGGACAGAGTGCTTTGTGGGAGTCCTGCCCCTGCCCCACTCTGTAGGGAGGATGGAGGAAGACACTTCCACTCAATCACCTACTGTTCACCTATGGCACCTCACAATGGGTTCGCTGCAAGAGACCTAAAAATTCTCAACACTTAGATTTGCCCAGGAAAATGACACTGTCTCATTTTACAGGAAATGGGTTAGTCCTTACAACTCTTCCCACCAGACTCTGACACCTGGAATCCCTCCCCTCATATCATTTGATGGAAAGTAAGGAGGGAAGGTGTGGGAAGGAGAGGGGGAGAGAAAGTCCTACACATTGCCTTTACAGTTCCCAATGCTTAATACAATGCTCCGCACACAGTAACTGCTCAATAAATATCACTGATTGATTGACAGTTGGAAGCCTTCTCTAAGCACAGGGAATGAGCTGGAGGTCTAGAGAACTAAGTTTGGCTCCCATCAACCGTTTACAAGTTATTCAAAGAAAGGCCACGCTGCATTTGAGTTTCTCAATACTCTGAGCAAGTCAGCCCATATTACATACACCCGAAGGATACATCTGGCACCAATTGCTGACACCCCGAGATCCTTAAGTCCTACCCTGGAAGTTACATCCAGTTACTACAGGCAATTAAACTTCCTGTTCCACCCCCTCAAGAACCTTTCCTGACCTTGGAACTCTGCCCACCCTCCCCAATATTTTTCTCCCCTTTTTAAAAAGAGCCTCTAGAAACCAGGAAGAGGAAAGAGATTCACAATATAATTGTTACATACCTGTAGGACCTGGTTGTCATGTCTGGGCTGTTCTGAAATGAACACTAACTCTTTGCAAGTCAACTGGGAGAGGGAAGGGAGACTTTTCATGATACAATTGGGGTGAGTTCTTTGAAAATGTGGCTTGCCTGTACTCTATCTGCCACCCAAAACATATTAAGGGTGAAGCGCTTAGTACAGTGCTTTGCACACAATAAGTGCTCAATAAATACAATTGAATGAATGAATAAGGGTTAGCTTGGGTGATGTCTTTAGGTACCTGGTATGTTAATAGTAATAAGCTCCTATATCCAAATCACAGGAGTCTAAGACTAAGCTAATATCCTCTGGTGAGCAAGTACTGGAAGCAAAACTATGACTTTTTTCATCTCACTGAAGCTGTTGCAATTAAAGACAAGATCTCATGACAACAGCGAGGGATTCTGTTTTTCAGTCTAAAGGGCAAAAGAAAGCCCATAGCCAAAGGTTCACGTCACCTCTTGAGGGATGGGCAATATATCTAATTCCCATTTGTACATTCTCTCCCATCGCTTAGTTCAAATAGCACATAGTAAGCACTTAATGCTTCTACCACTACCTACATGCCATCTCTTGGAAAAAGTCATTTGACAGCTGTGTTAGAGAGTCAGAAGTCTCACCCAAATATAAAAACCTTCTGAATATAGCACAGCACTTTTGCTAGAGTAATCAGACCATACCACCTTTATTTTTAATATTGTCTTTCTCCCCATTTTATAGTTGAGGGAACTAAGGCCCAGAAAAGTTAAGTGACTTGTCCAGAGTCACACAGCAGGCAGACATGATACAGGCACTAGCTTGGATTAGAGAAATTTGGCTTTTATATATTAATGAAGGCAATTCAGAAAGTCACAATACTTAAGAATCACATTTCTGCTAATATTAGGAGCTCAACAACAACAAAAAAACCCAACCCAAAAGAGAATGCTCTCAGACATTAGCACTCCCTGTGCTACAAATTTGTTAAAAACAGTATGTGAATTCCTCCTGTTAGAAGGGAGGGATACAATCAGGTAGCTTATTATAGGCTCCAAAATTCCAACTACCTCCTAGTAGCATCTCCTACAACAAACAAAAAAAGCCCAGATGCTATACAGGAATGCACTGGGAAAAGACAAAAACAAAAAAACCTTTCTTGAAAGATCCCATCCTGTTCTGGGCACGAAATGGAAAAGTTATGCAACAGTCACACAGTTGTCATGGTTTTCAATATTCAATTTCTTTATGGTATTTAAGTGATTATGTGCCAGGCACTGTACTAAGCACTGAAGTAGATGCAAGCTAATCGGGTTGGGCACAGTCCACGTCCCACAAGGGGCTCACAGTCTTAATCCCCATTTTACAGATGAGGTAGCAAGCACAGAGAAGTTAGGTGAGTTGCCCAAGATCACACAGCAGACAAGTGGAGGAGCAGAATTAGAACCCAAGTCCTGTTTCCCAGGCCTATACCCTATCCACTAAGCCACGCTGCTTCTCTTCTATTACTCCAGTTACTCAGAGGCTGAATATACAAGCTCACAATTTTTCAACACATGCCTCCTACCCTCGTTCCTGCTGCTAATGGCAGTTTCCCTAGGTTTGTTAATAATGCATTAAACCATTTCTCAATTTCCCTCTTCCCCTCCCCCCCTCAAATATGGATTTTTTTACACAGTGAAAACATTCCAAAACTGTTAACTGCCAACAACAGGACAGGAAAGAAGGCTGTTCTGTGTCTGCAATCAGGTTTTGTAGCCATGTTCAGCAAGGTAGAACTGAAGGTGCAGTCACGAGCACTGGTCACTAATTCACTTGGGCTGCATTTGGTTACACTCCCAAGTTTGTCGGCTCAGTAGCATAGTGAGGCCAATTGGAGAGGGCTTTAACTAGCTGGATAAATGGGCAGGATGACCTGAAATTCAAGCCTCCCCAAACAGGAGCCTTCCCTTTTGAGGCATAATTTGCTACTGCCTGTCTTTTGGCCATTTCACAATTAGACTGAGGAAATCCGCGTTTCTGGGCCAACCAGCGGGTCTCCCTCCTGTGACATAGTTGAACTTGGCTATTGAGGCAATGCACAGAACAGGAAGGAATCCAACAGGCCAATATGGCCTTCTGGTGACTGGTGGGCTGTGGCAACAATATGGCACCAGCCCAAACTATAGGCCTAAAGAACAATTGTAGTGTAGGGCCTTTTTTTTTTTTTTTTTTTTTTTTTAAATAGCTGTGAGACTTGGACCTACCAAAAATGCCACATCAGCCCCCTAAAATATCAATGTTATTTATTGAGCATTTACTGTGTGCAAAACCATTGTACTAAGCGCATGGGAGGATACAATATGACAGCTGGTAGATATATTCCCTACATGCAATACTATCAAGGGGTAAAATGGGATTTTTAAAAAAAGAGGTTTGGGAACCATCATTTCACCACTGAAGGAGTTTTCATCATATCCCACCTTTGCTGAGCAGCATATGTGAGGAGAATGGGCAGCAGCAAGTTGACCAAACCCATGCCCTATGGTGAACTGAAGAAACATTTTAGAGATCGAATATAGTCAAACCTTAAATGATGTAGCATAGTAGGACAGCCAGGAGACAGCAGCAGCAGAACGATAGGCCAGAGATACAGCAGTTAGAAACGGCATTCTGAACCTCCTGAATAATAGTGGTATTTGTCAAGCAGTTACTACATGCCAAGCTCCATACTAAGTGCTGGGGTAGATACGAGCAAATCGGGTTGGACACAGTCCCTGTCCCACATGAGGCTCAGTCTCAATTCCCATTTTGCAGATGAGGTAACTGAGGCACAGAGTAGTGAAGTGACTTGCCCAAGGCCTTTGACTTGTGACATGTCCTTGTGACTCCCAAGCCCATGCTCTATCCATTACGCCATGCTGCTGCTTCACTCCAAAAGGGAAAAAAACAAAATGATACCAGACACTATTGTTAATAAGCACAAAATGCAACAAGGAGAGAAGCAGCCTGTCCTAATGGAAAGGGTAAAGACCTGGAAGTCAGGGGACCTAAGTTCCGATCCCAGCTCTGCCACCCACTTGCTGCGTGACCCCGGGCAAGCCACTACACTGTTGTGTGTCAGTTACCTCATCTGCAAAATGGGGATTAAGACTGAGCGCCCCGTGTGGGACATGGACTGTATGTATCCAACCTGATTAGCCTTCCTCCATCCCGGTGCTTAGAGCAGTGCCTGGCACAAATGCCATAACAATTACCATAAGAAAAAAAATAAATGGTCTTTAGATGCACCTGATGGGGAAATACCAGTCAGTTGTACCTTGGTCTTGTCAGTCTCAAGCACTTGATAAAAAAAAATTTCCAGTCAAGTTAAAGCCAAAAGGACTGATATGTAAAAAAAAAAAAAAAAAGATTTTTTTTTTTAAAAAAAGCCTCCTTGTTAGAAGAGTGGAGAACCAAGGCTGTATGTTTTACTCATCAACACCTTTGGTCAAAAAGTGGTTTGACAAGAGGGTGAAAGGCATACAGTACAGTTAATTCCAGCTTTATGTTTTTAGTAAGTGACTGTGCCTTCCTTGATAACCTGTACCAGCATTTCCCTCCTCACATCCGCCAAACTAACTCTCTTACCCTCTTCAGGGCCCTACTGAGAGCTCACCTCCTCCAGGAGGCCTTCCCAGACTAAGCCCTCCTTTTACCTCTGCCCCTCCTCCCCTCCCCATTCCCTACTCCCTCCCTCCGCTCTACCTCCTTCCCTTCCCCTCAACACTTGTGTATATTTGTATATATTATTACTCCATTTATTTTAGTGATGTGTATATCTATGATTCTATTTATCTTAGATATGTTTTGTTTCACTGTGTCTGCCCGGTTTAGACTGTGAGCCCATTGGTGGGCAGGGATTGTCTCTATCTGTTGCTGAACTGTACATTCCAAGCACTTAGTACAGTGCTCTGCACATAGTAAGTGCTCAATAAATACGATTGAATGAATAAATGAATAGATGCAATATACTGTGGAAGAATTACGTCTTAGTTTTTGCACAGTATACTCCTGTGTCATTCCAGCCCCTTGCTGGCTGGGGGAAAAAAAAAAAAAAAGTGAAAGTGAGTTTGTTTTCAGCTACGACGCCAGCTCTTTCGAATGCACAAATGCCTTCGCTAGACTTTCCACATCCTGTCCTCGGACCTAGGCCAGCCTTCTTCTGACCGTATTAGAGTCAGTCATCGAGGGCAAGCACAAACAGCTTACCACTCATCCCTACTGAATTTAAGTCCATTTTGTAGGACATTTTTCCATTTCATCAGAGCCTGAGGTCTAATCTGGTCTTTTACCTTCATAACCCCATCTGATCTAGGATAATCTGAAAATTTAATGATCTTCTCTATTCATTTGTACAGAAAATCAATAAAGATATAGAGCAGTACTGGCCCCAGGATTAAACCCTGTGGGACACAGGTTTTTCCCACAATGTCCCTCCAAACTAGTCAGCTTTGAAGGCTGCCAAGGGACAGCTGGGCATCTACTTAATAGTAGGGGGAGTCAGATCATACTTTCATAGCTTGTCGATGAATCAAAACCCTTATGGAAAATTGGAAGAAGAAAAAAAACCAATCTATATGTATTAATTCCCCTGTAAGATATCCTTTCCTCTATGAAGTGTGTCTGGCTCAGGATTCCCTCTTCCCTGAAAATCGGAATTTTAGATTACCTGTATTACTCTATCTCCTCTCCATTACCAGGAGGAAAAAAGGGGGGGGGGGGCAGTGCTCACATTATTAATTTAATTCAGAGATACAAGCCTGCCAAAGAAGACTAAAAAAAGCAGCCAGAGAAAATAAACAGGGCATAAGCTAACCTGTAGTCTGGAGAGCCTACTTTCAAAACACCACCAATAGACAACTGAATCTCTGTATGCTCTTAAAGAACAGAGCAACTCTGTAACTTTCCATTTCCTTTGGCCTGAGGAACCCAAAGCCCATAGAAATCTTACAACACCCTCCTTAGGTAGGTTTGTAGCAAAACAATACTTTGCCCAATTTACAGATAGGGGACATACAAAAAATAAACCCAAGTTAAAAAGCAAAGCCCTCTCAGAGAACTTGGGTTCTAATCCTGACTCCACCAGTTGCCTGCTGTCTGACTTTGGGCATGTCACTGCCCTCCACCTCAGTTTCCTCACCTGTAAAATGGGGATTCAATACCTGTTCTCCCTGCTACTTGGACTGAGTTCCAGATGGGACAGGGACACTTTGTATAGTGTTTGGCACATAGTAAGCACTTAATACTACGATAATTAATGCCTAGGAGTCCATAACCCTCCAAAGGGTTAATAAGGACCTAGAAAAGTTGATGGACCAGGATACAACCCAGACTCTAGGACAGAACTCAATCTGGTGTTCTTCAGGTCAAAAACATCTCTGTAAAAGGTGGAGCATATGCACAATTTTGATGTCAGTAGCAACAGTATTGGAGCACCTACTTTGTGCAGAGCACTGTAATTTGTTCTGGGCACCTTCAGGTGTTGAAGATGCAGTCCCTGTCCTTAAGAAGCTTACAATCTAATGGAAGAAGCAGACAAACTGATGAATAGACATAAACAGTAAACATGAGTGCCAAGGTGACTGAAGAAATGCTATTAAGAAAGGAGCGACAGGGCAGCATAAAAGCACACACACACACAAAAAGACCAGAATAGTGCTAAGATGCTGTAATTGTTAACCAATAGTATTTACAGAGTGCTTACTGTGTGCAGAACACTGTACAATATAACAGTTGGTAGATACATTCCCTACCCACAAGGAGCTTACAGTCTAGAGGGAGGCAGATGTGAAAATAAACCACCAACACAAGGGCCAGCCTTATCGTGTGCACACTGTGACCAGCACCATGGATCCTACACTGACCTTTTCGGTCATGGACGCACTCAGGTGAATTTCACCATGAGCAGTGATGAATACAAAAGAAGAGATATAGACATAGGAATGAGATGACCAAGAAAGTGGAAGACTATATCATACATTCAAACTTATTTATTGAGCACTTACTATGTGCAAAGCACTGTACTAAGCTCTTGGGAGAGAAGGCAACAGGACAGGACTTTCCCAGGCCAGGGCATGGCATGAGCAATGGGTTAGAGGATAATTAAAAAGGCAAGAAAAAGCATTACAAAGCTAAGGAAGGTGGTAATATGGAGAGAACAAAAAATTTCCTAGGCAAAACACCTACCTAGAATGCTCTCTGACCACCTAAATTTGAACAAAAAGTGGTAAAACTCTCGTCAGAGTTGCACTGGCTTTCACTTTCCCGTTCAGTACCTCAAGACTGCTAAAGTTCATCTGTCTTTTTTATAGCTACAGAAGAAGTCCATAATGTACCAAAGCAGATGTGGAAGGCTCAGAAAACATAGTTAAAATGTCCATATAATTAGAATTATCCCTTAAGTGATGCAATAGGGATAGATTCTGGCCATAATTTGATTCGACTCCTCTCCCCTCACTCACTGTGATAAAAATCTGGATGACAAATTCGGAAAGCGTTCCATTTTTTTTATTTTGTTAGCTTGCTCTCTGATCTCCCTTCCTTCTGCCTCTCTCCACTCCAGTCTATTCTTCATTCCGCTGCCCGGATCATCTTCCTACAGAAACGCTCTGGGCATGTCATTCCCCTCCGCAGAAACCTCCAGTGGTTGCCTATCAACCTTCGCACGAAACAAAAACTCACTCTTGGCTTCAAAACTCTCCATCACCTTGCCCCCTCCTACCTCACCTCCCTTCTCTTTTTCTACTGTCCACCCCGCACACTCCACTCTTATGCCGCTTACCTCCTCATGGTCACCCCCTTCAAGCCTGTCCTACCCTCGACCCCAGGCCCACGTCCTACCGCTGTCCTGGAACGCCCTCCCTCCTCACCTCCGCCAAACTCTCTTCCCCTCTTCAAAGCCCTGAGAGCTCACCTTCTCCAGGAGACCTTGCCAGATTGAGCATCCCCTTTCCCTCTGCTCCTTCTCCCTTCCCCATTCCCCCCATCCTTGCCCTGTGCTCTTCCCCTTCCCCTCAGCATTGTGCATATTTGTATATATCACCCTATTTATTTTGTTAATGATGTGTATATCTCTATGATTCTATTTATCTTGCTGATGTTGCGTTGCTTTTTGTTTTGTTCCGTTTTGCTTTATCTGTCTCCCCCATTTAGACTGTGAGCCTGTTACTGGGCAGGGATTGTCTATCAGTTGCTGAATTGTACTCTCCCAAGCATTTAGTACAGTGCTCTGCACACAGTAAATGCTCAATAAATACAACTATGTTGAACCAGGATACAAACCAGACCCTAGGTCAGAAAGCAAATAAAATAAATATTCTAATCACTGCTTTATAAAGCTACTCAAATATTCACTACATGCTACAGCTTGTAAATTTGGGTCAGTTACTGCTATACCAACTGTGGACACAGTTTGAATTTCTCTCTCTTTCTGAAAAGCAGAGCTACTGAGACAGGTGTGATGAAAAGAGTGGGGAGGAGTGGGTGGGGGGTAGAGAAACCTTTGAAGAGCCTGAATCCTTATTAACAGCACTTGAGGTTTACCAATCAGGACCAGTTAGCCCCAACCTGAAATAACTAATTATGGGTTGTAATTACTTCCAGACATTCACACTTTCACTGTTTACAGTTCCAAGGGGTGTGAATCTTGGCTCTCACCACTCCTCAAAGACCTCCATCACCATCTTCAGGAAAGAGCACGGGCTTTGGAGTCAGGGCTCATGAGTTCGAATCCCAGCTCTGCCACTTGTCAGCTGTGTGACTGTGGGCAAGTCACTTCACTTCTCTGTGCCTCAGTTCCCTCATCTGTAAAATGGGGATTAAGACTGAGTCCCACGTGGGACAACCTGATTCCCCTGTGTCTACCCCAGCGCTTAGAACAGTGCCCTGCACATAGTAAGCGCTTAACAAATACCAACATTATTATTATTATTATTTATTGAGCATCTACTTGTGCAGAGCCCTGTACTACATTCTTGGTAAAATACAACTAATGGTTGCTCAACCTTCAATTAGCTCTCTTCTCCCCATTACTTATCACTTCTTCCACTTCATCTCTCTCTCTGACACACACATATACACACACACACACACACACACACACTCCCCTCCCCTTCACTCCTCTCAAACTAAGCTAACCTACTATGCCTTGTTCTCACTTCTCATGCCACCCACCTCTTTCCCCACCCTCCCTGCTACCTGGAACTTTTTCCCCCTTCACCTGGCAAACCACACATCTCCCCATCTTGAAAACCCTCCAGGAGGCCTCCCCTGATCATGCTCTTGTTTCCCTATCTTATTCCACAGGCCCCCCGAGTCCCAACTACCATGTCACCTAAGCACTTGGGGTATTCACTTTCAGCTCTTTAGCTTCTCTCGGTCTTCCCTACTACATTGTAAACTACTTGAGGGTAGGCACTATGTATAACTCAATTGGACTCTCCCAAGCACTCAGTACAGTGCTGTGTACAGAGTAATTGCTCAATGCATTTGATGTATACAAATGAATCAAACTTTAAGTCTGAATAAAAATGAGTATACATTAGTCCAATTCACCAACAGACCAAGGTAGCAAAACCCAATTTTCTTCAGCTT
Organism: Ornithorhynchus anatinus; assembly: GCF_004115215.2. Classification (NCBI taxonomy): domain Eukaryota; kingdom Metazoa; phylum Chordata; class Mammalia; order Monotremata; family Ornithorhynchidae; genus Ornithorhynchus; species Ornithorhynchus anatinus. Next base: position 81,943,470 of record NC_041749.1, on the reverse strand, counting down.
CCCCAAATTTCCAATTATCTGAATTAGCTTCCATGACAATTTGAACAGTGGTTTGTGGGTTTTTTTGTTTTTTTTTTTTAACTCTTCTGGCATATTCATCTAAAAGAATAACTGCAATTGTAATATCCATAAGTCACCATCCCAACCTGGAAAGCCTGCAACAAGAAAACCTAACAGCTAAGGGGGAGTTGGGAGTATGTGTGTGTCTGGGGGGCGGCGGGCACGTGCCCACAGAGAAGAGGAAATGGAAGTTCAGAGTATTGTGGGTCCTCCGAGTCTTTTTTTTTCCAAGAAGACACTCACAGGCACGTTCAACAAGAGAAAATGTTCCTAATAAACTTGCTTGGTCTGCTATAGTGATGACTTGTCCTGTTCCATTAGCATTTGTAGGTCATCATCCTCCAGACCTGATTCAGTGGCACACAGTGAAAAGGTAGCTAATCAGGTACTTAGCCAAAATGGGAGAAATTTAAAAAAAAATTTAAAAAATTTCAGGAATCTGTCAGGACAGTGCTCAGAGTGGGTTTCCATTTTGCAGAGGACAAAAGTCACACTGCTCCTCCTCTCCTGAAGCCCAGGAAATTGGTAGGATACTTCATCCACTGGACAGGATAAGATTCTCTTCATCCTCTCCCCCCAGCCAAACTTGCACTCCCCCCCCACGACACTGGATAGGCCTTAATCGTCCTTACAACAGACCACTCCCTCTCACCCATCCCCTTCCCCCAACCTCTACTATAAGAATCAGGCTCAGAAATACATACTCTGAGGTTACATTGTACCTTCTCAAGCATTTAGTGTAGTGCTCTGCACACAGTAAGCGCTCAAAATGACAGACTGGTCTATCCACGACCTTAACGACTCAAAATGCAGTGCGCAAATCAACCCAGAGAAAAAGATGGATAGACACAAGTCCGGGAATCCAGAGATGTCGGTTCCACTTCTAGTTCTTATCACAGCCTCGTTACACTTTGAGACCTGCCAATTTCCTAGTCTTCCTCACCTACCTTACAGAGGTATCATTGGATTAATGTCTGCACGGTGGCTTTATGTTAGGACTCACGTTTCAGGAGATCTTGTGCAAATTTAAGATGTCTCGCTAAACGAAAGAAGCCAAATGACATGGGGGCAGGGAAGATTTAGTCTCATATTTAATCCCGCATTAAGAAAAACACACACCCAACAGCTCGTAATTGCTTTCTACTATTGTATCGCAGAAGAAACAAAACCCTTTAGATCAACTCAATGGCTACACGGGGAACGAGGGGCAGCATTCAACTACCTTACCTTGGGTTGGTGCAGTTGCCTCCAGCAGCCCTTAATTTCTGGTTTTAGTTAGCATCTGACCTTTCCTATTAAGCGTTTTACAAATGCTGTAAATACAGGTCCTACCTACAACGCCAATCCCTCCTCCCACACACACCCTCACCACTCACCCCAGTAAAGCTCAACTCACCGGTCCTGCTAGAGAGGAAAATTCACCCACAGCACTGCGACCCCGTGCTTCCCGGGAAAGCGGCGAAAAGAAGTAAAAACATCCCGGCCTGCGATGTCTTAATGTTAAACGCAGCTGGCCCCTCCGGGATGCTCAGGGCTCCTCTGACTCTGCCTCCACCTCCCTCTCCCGGTTATCCCCAGAGTGCAAGGGGTCACTCTCTCAAGACAGGGCCGAGTGATAACACGGTACTAGAGGGCGGAGAGTTCCACCCTGAGGGAGCACGAGTTCACCGGGGTAACCGGGAGACAAGAGGGATGATACGCTAAATTAAGCAAAAGGCATTGGGGGTGGGGGGGACGATGAGCCACCACCCCCTCCTATTTTGGTAAATCAACGCAGGCTCCATTATTGCCATTGTTCTTGTCTGTCTCCCCCGAATAGACTGTAAGCCCGTCAAAGGGCAGGGACTGTCTCTGTTACCGATTTGTCCATTCCAAGCGCTTAGTCCAGTGCTCTGCACGTAGTAAGCGCTCAATAAATACTATTGAATGAATAGAGAGGGCAGCTCGGGCTGATGACCGCCCCCCTGCCTACCCCTCCCCTGAACCCCTGGGTCATCGGCGCAGCCATAAAACACGGGCGCTCGCCCCGCCGGCCCCAGGCGGCAGGAGAGGCGCTCCCGGGAACGGCGGGCGAATGGCCGGGCTGTCCCTCCGGGACAGAAAGGACGGAGCGGGGCCGGCCGGCGGGGAGCCCTCCCCACCGGGGGCCGCGGCAGTGTCTGGCCGTGAGCCGGCCCGGCTTTCCCCTCCAGTTCCCCGAGAAGTTGGCCGCGTCTCCGACGCTCCCCCACCCCTCGGGCCCGGCCCGGCATTGGTGACCGACGACAGACCGGCCCGTCCGGCCGCTCACCTAGCACGACGGGAGGGCGGTGGGCGGGGGGCGCGGGGACGCCGGGGCCGGGCAGGATCAGCAGGAGGCAGCAGGCGAGGGCGGGCCCCCGGAGGGGAGCGCGGCGGCCACGAAGGGCGGGCGGAGGCATGGCGGGCACCGGGGCGAGCCGGGCGGGGGGCCGCTGGCCGGCGGGCTCCGTCACTGAGGAAGCCGGGCCGCCGGCGACCCGCTTAACCCCGCCGCCCCTCGCCGCCCGACCAATGAGGGCCAGCGGGGCTCGGCTCCGCCCCGGCGAGGGGAGGAGGGCGGAGGGGAAGGAGGCGAAACGCATCGCACGCCGAGAAGGTGATGGGAGGCGGGCTCCGGTCCTCCCCGCCCCCGCCGTTTCTGCCCCCTCAACGCTCACATGGCGCTCGGGCGGAGACCACTGGGGTCCTCGGGACTGTTCGCTGACGCGGTTAACTCTGCTGGAACTTTCTCGTCCCCAGATCACCCCACCCCCAGCACCGTGCTCATTTGTATACATTCGTTCATTCAATAGTATTTATTGAGCGCTTACTATGTGCAGAGCACTGGACTAAGCGCTTGGAATGGACAATTCGGCCACAGATACAGTCCCTGCCCACTGACGGGCTTACAGTCCAATCGGGGGAGACACACAAAAATAATAGCAATCAATAGAATCGAGGGGATGAACAGCTCATTAAAACAATAGCAAATAAATAGAATCAGAGCGATGTACATCTCATTAATAAAATTACCCCGTTTGTTTTCTTAATGAGGTGTACATCCCCTCGATTCTATTTGTCTTCATGATGTTATCTTGTTTTTCTTTTGTTCTCTTTTGCTCTGCTGTCCGTCTCCCCCGTTTAGACCGTGAGCCCGTCGTTGGGCAGGGATGGTCTCTATCCTTTGCCGAATTGTCCATTCCAATTCAATGTGCTCTGCACATAGTAAACGCTCAATAAATCCGATTGAATGAATGAATAAATCACTGCCCCCCCCCCCCGTTTTTACATCCCGCCTCCTGCGGGAAGCCTTCCCGGATCAACTTCGAGCCACTTCGACCAACATTTCCCAGAGCATTTAATCAGAAGGACTGTGGTATTCGTTAAGCGCTTACTATGGGCGCCGGGCACTGTACTAAGCGCTGGGGTAGATGCAAGCGAGGCGGGTTGGACACAGTCCCTGTCCCACGTGGGGCTCACAGTCTCGATCCTCATTTTCCAATTGATGTAACTGAGGCACAGAGATGAAAAGTGACTCGTCCGAGGTCACCCGACAGGCGAGTGGCAGATTGGGAATTCGAACCCGTGACCTATTTATTTATTCAGTCATTTCAACCTATCAGTGGTATTTATCGAGCACTTACTATGCGCAGAGCACTACTAAACGCTTGGGAGAGCACGATGCAACAGAGCAGGCAGACACATCCCCTGCCCATAATCTTGTATTTTAGGACAGTGCTTGACACATAAGCGCTTAAATACCCCAATTATTATTTATCCTGACAGATCTGTGCTATTTTGTTATATTCCTTTTCTCCCCCTGCCCCCACCATTGGTAAACTATCTCGGCCTGCCCACCCTATTCGATTGTAATTGCGTGTCTTGTTTCTGGTTCACTCTCCCAATAATAATAATGGCATTTGCTAAGCACTTACTATGTGCCAAGCGCTGGGGCAGTTAAAGTACAATCAGATCAGATACAGTCCCTGTCCAATATGGGGCTGGCAGCTTAAGGGGGCAGGAGAAGGGGTTTCGAATTTCCATTTTGCAGAGGAGACTGAGGGACAGAGGTTAAGTGACTTGTCCACAGTCACACAGCAAGCAAATGGAAGAGTCGAGATTAGAACCTAGGTCCTCTGACTCCCAGTCCTGTGCTCCTTCCATTAGGCCATGCTCCTTCTCTCAACACAGAGTAGAGTGTTTCACACACAGTAAGCATTTAATAAATACCATCGATGATGCCGATTTAATAGATGCATACAGAAGATGCTCAATCACTACTACTGATATTGACACAAACACACATATACACATACACACCCACACACGTATAAAATCACTCACCCTTCCCCTCTCCAAATGAGGGCTGGATAGGATGGTCAGTCATCGGGTTTTTATATCGGACAGTTTCCAGCTGGTCTGTTCTCTTGTCTAATATGAATTCATCCCTGCTGTACCAAACACCTTTATGCCCAGTAATTTTATTTTCAGCACTCTGTCAAGGATCCTCCTGCTGCCAAGAGTGGCTCAGAAATGGCACCTGCGTTCACACTGACCTAAAAAGGGAACATTATGACTCTGAGCAAGTGGGTGATTGTGCCCTTCCCACCTAAAGAAACACTGTAGGTTTGGGCAAGAGTGATGAACTTGGACAAAATGGTGCACGAGAAGTCATCACGTTACACTGAGTGTGATGATATAACACATACAATGACATGGACTCCTTCAAGTCCCGTCTTCCCAAGTGTTCCCTAGAATAGGACTGCGACCTTCCTCTAATAATGGTATTTATTGAGCACTCACTCTGTGTGAAACAATGGGGTAGATACAAAACAATCACATCAGGCACAGTTCAGGTCCTTAGGGGGTCCCAAGTCTAAGAAGGAGAGAGAACAGGTATTTTATCCCCATTTTTGACAGATGAGAAAACTGAGGCACAAGAGTTAAATGATTTGCCCAAGGTCACGCAGCAGGTAGGTGCCAGACCTGAACTAGAACCCAGGTCTCCTGACTCCCAGTCCCCTGTACTTTACACTGGATCACACTGCCTCCTTCCTTCTCCTGGGCAACCAAGACCTCTGCTGCTGCTAATTCTACTTTTTCTGCTGCAACTGCAGCCAGCTATTTTCTGCAGGTTGCTGGCATCCTGGTTGAAGTGCCCCTTGTTGAAAACCTACAGGAAAGGGCAGGAGAGGTAGAGGAAGGGAAAAAGAAGGAGCACCAGCACATACCTACTGATTTGCCACTATGTATATCCTCTTCTTCCACCATCCTAGCCTGGACATTTAAGAAGTCCCACCAGCCACTTTTCAGGCATGAGACAGGACCCCAAAGTTTATGTTAGTCCTACCTAATATGAGACAAATGGGACCTTTGCTGGTATGGCTTTGCACTTCTCCCTTTCTTGTTCTCTAATTTTTCCCCTAAATATAAAACGGAAGGAGTGTCACTGTATATATCGATATAGATATACGCATAAGTATACGTGCGTGTGGCAAATCATCGGCATGGAGAATCACAACTCTCATGTGCAAGTATGACCACAGAGACCAATGCACTACTAAAGTCCCCTCCACATTACACACAAGTGACAGTCCTTTGGCTTGTGGCTCCAGCTGCTATTTTCAACATTTGGGCTCCGCCTCTTGGACTTCTGGTTAGGGTTGCATCTTTGCCTCTTCAAATCCGGAGAGTACAGAGGTAGGTAATAAAGGGCGAAAGCACCATTTGACCCAGTAGTCCCCAAGTCAATCAAATTACAAAGTGCCAGTGTTAATAATAATAATAATTGTGGAATTTGTTAAACACTTACTATGTGCCAAGCACTGTTCTAAATGCTGGGGTAGATACAAGGTAATCAGGCTGGACACAGTCCATGTCCCTCGTGAGACTCACAATCTTGATCCCCATTTTACAGATGAGGTAACTGAGGCATGGATAAGTTAAGTGATTTGCCCAAGGTCACACAGCAGACATGTAGCAGAGCCGGGATTAGAGCCCACAAACTCTGACTCCCAGGCCTGTGCTCTTTCCACTAGGCCATGTTGCTTCTCTGTTACAATCACACACAGAACTTGTTTCAGAAATTTAGCAACCCAAGCACCCTCATTTTTCACAACCCAGAATAACAGTATGAAATCTAGTAATACCTCAGTAGTAGATGAGTTCCATGTTGTCCCTTCATTATAAGTAACTTGGTTACCTGAGATACAAATAAAAGAGCACATAGAGAGGTGTTTTGACTCCCCGCTCTGAATTTGGAGGGATTATTGCTCTTCATTTTTTTATCTATGCATCATAAAAGTTGGCAGCCACAGGAATTCGCTCACCCCCTAAAACTGACTCTGATCCCACCAATTGTGTAACTAACCGACAAGAAAATCTGGATATTTCCCTCAGTAGCATCTCCAAGACTGGAGGCTCCATTTAACATTCAAAAACTCCAGCCAAAATCCAAAGAGTTTCCCAGCAGTCATCCATACCACCCTGTTTGAGGCTCTGGGCCTTGAAAAGGCTTTTCTGCCTCACTTCGGCTCCCCTCACAGCAGCTGCTATTAGATCTAACACCACCTGTCTCCTGAGGCATGTCCTACTTCTGCCTCCCCTCGGGTTCTGAGAATTAATGAGAGGGAGAGACAGTGACCTCCAGGGAGCATTGAACCTAGGGGCTGTGGTGGTGAGAAGCCAACTTCATGGGGCCAGGGAGGTAGCTAGCCTGAAAAGGACTAAGGAAACTTCCTCACCCCCACAGGCTGGATGTGACTCTGGGGTCACTGGGACACAGAAAGAAACTGTTTTTCTCTACAGAGATACTGCAAAGAGGATCGCATCATCTTGCCTGTCAGGAGTTCTGGCTCTCTCAGAAACAAAGCTGCTCAATGACTCAATCAATCGATCAGACAGCACCTATTAAAAGCCTTTACATCCTCATTAATCCCATCAGTTGACCCACTCCACCAGATTCCCTATTAAGCATTTCCTGTTGGAATTTTGTAACTGACTGATGGTTTTATACAATGCATATTGCAGTATGCAAGACGAGGATAAGGCCAGCTTAGTGGGGGGAACAGGGTGGGGATCTGAGGCTGCTTTATTGTGGGTAAGGGAGGGAATATGCAGGAGATGGAAGTTGACCCTACTTTCCCCCATTTCCAAACCTAACCTTGACACAAATCTTTGAGCCCCCGAGTTAGAGGAAGGCCGCACTGGGGCAAGATGGAAATCAGACTATTGAGAGCTAACTGAGCTACCAACCTGCTAGTCCCTGCCCGAGATTGCCCTAACTACTTTTCACACAGCTACGATTGTCAATATTATAATGGAGAGTCTCATCAGAAAATATGGAGGAACCTCAGCCCTGAGACTTCAGGACCAAGAACCTGTGTGGAGGATCTGACTGTGGTGATAGATAGGGGTTTGCTTAGTGCCATTCACACTCTCTCTCATCACCGCAAAGTCAAATTCCCAGTGAGGCACGGAGTGCAATGAAAAAGTAGGCAAACACAGGTGCAGGACATTGAAAAGTGCATAAAAAGTTTTTGGGGTTTTTTTTTTACCCAGAGGACCCAAAGTGACTGCAGCTTAGAAATTAGAGTACAGTCCTGTCACTTATCTTTTTAATGGTATTCATTAAGCACTTACTATGTGCCAGGCGCTGTACTAAGTGCTGGGGTAGACACAAGTTAATGGGGTCAGATACAGTCCCTGTCCCACATACAGCTCATAGCTTAATCTCCATTTTACAGATAAGGAAAATGAGGCACAGAGAAGTTCAGTGACTTGCACAAGGTCACACAGCAGACAGGTCACAGAGCCGGGACTAGAACCCAGGTCCCCTGATGCCCAGGCCAGTGCTCTTTCCACTAGACCATGCTGATTCCCACTTGACAGGCCAACATACAGGCAGAGGGAATCATTAGCATGGCAGTATTTCCCAGACCCAACCTCCTGCCTCCTTACACTATCGCCCTCAGCTCCCAATATCCAGCCTGTCCTCTTCCACACAGTTTCCAACATCGCACCACCCTCCCTTCAGTCTTTTCTTCAGCCCTCCCTGTCACCAGTCTCCTAGAAATGCTAACTCCAGAAGCAGTTAACAGCAATAAGCTGAAGAAGATCATCTTTTCCACCCCCAGATGAGTTTCTTTTTGGCCCAGGCCTGTAACAGATTTGTGATGATTTGTGTTGTACAGTACTCACAATACAATGATTCAGTGTAGTCTCTCTGCCAGACTATCCATCTGCATTAACTTGTTTTTGACTATAAATCACGTGTCCCAGAACCCATAGTGAGTGCTGTGAGGGTTCATTTAAAGTCTTGCCCTCCTCGCTCCAAATTTTCTCTAAGCAATACCATAGCCTCAACAGATTGGATCGTCTCCTGCTACTGACTGACTTTGACTTACTATTGGGTAGAAGCTCAGTATGGGCAGGGAACGTGTCTACTAATTCTGCTGTATTCCCTTGCTTTTAGTACATTGCTCTGCACATAAGTGCTCAATAAATATCACTAATGGATTGATTCGTCCTCTCAGTAAGCACTCAATAAATAAGATTGATTGATTGACTGTAAACTCGTTTTGGGCAAAGAATGTGTCTACCAACTCTATTACACTGTACTCTCCCAAGTGCTTAGTACACAGTAAGTGTTCAATAAATATGATTAACTGATTAATTGATCTCAGCATGAGAGAGGTACATGAGACACTCCTTAAAGATAGGTTAGGGCCAAAGGGGTGGATGAGCAGAGATCGAGGACTTCCTTAAGAAGGGAATGTGACACTAAAAGGGTGTATGAATCAGTATCAGCATTCACAATTTGTATTGAACGGCTGGGTGCAGGGCTGTAATCAATCAATCAATCAATCAGTGGTATTTACTGAGCATTTACTAGGTGCAGAGCACTGTACTAAGCACTTGAGATGATTCGATAATACAAGGCAATGGAGTTGACAGACATAATGGACATTAAAATAAATTACAGATAGGGGAAGCAACAGAATCTATCAGTTGATCAATTGTATTGAGTGCTCACTGTGTGCAGAGGGCTTAGAGTAATAATAGAGTAATAATAATAATGATGGTATTTAAGTACTTACTATGTACCAAGCACTGTTCTAAGCGCTGGGGTAGATACAAGGTAATCAGATTGTCCCACGTGAGGCTCACGGTTTTAATCCTCATTTTACAGATGAGGTAACTGAAGTCCAGAGAAGTTAAGTGACTTGCCCAAAGTCACACAGCTGATAAGCAGCGGAGGCAGAATTAGAACCCATGACCTCTGACTCCCACGCTTGCACTCTTTCCACTAAACCATGCTGCTTCTCCAGTATAGCAGAGGTGGTAGACACGTTTCCGGGCCACAGCAAGCAGGATATGTGCCTAAGTGCTGTAGGGTTAGAGGTTTAGTGAGTATCAAAGTGCTTAAGGGGTACAGAGCCATGTGCCTACGCAACCCAGAAGAAAAGGAAACTAGGGAGGGGAAAAGAGGTTTGTCAGGAAAGACTTCTTGGAGGAGATATGATTTTAGTAGGGGTTTGAAAGATGAACACGCCCCCCCCCCCCAATTGGCTGTACTCTACTAGGGATTTGGGGAACATTAGGGAAAATACAAAGAGGTTAAAGACATTATCTGTGTCCTGAAGGAATTTACAGTCTAATAGATATATGCTTATGTTGATAATTTGTCTCTGCTCTGGCTCCCTCATAAGATTGTGAGTTCCTTGAGAAGAGGAACAGTGTGGCCTAGTGAAAAGACCATGGGCCTGGCAGTCAGAGGACTTGCATTCTAATCCCAACTCTGCCCCTTGGCTCCTGTGTGACCTTGGGCAAGTCACTTAACTTCTCTGTGCCTGTTTCCTCATCTGTAAAATGGGGATTCAATCCTACTTCCTCCTACTCAGACTGTTAGCCCCATGTGGGACAAGACCTGTGTCCATCCTGATTAGTTTGTATCCACCCCAGTACTTAATGCAGTGCTTGGAACATAGTAAGGGCTTAACAAGTATTATTATTGTTATAATTATTATTATGTCTGACCTAACATGATCTCCTTGTTCAGTATTAGGTCTGCTGTGGCCTCTAGAAATACTTATTGATAATGGCAAGGCTGGATCAAAGGAGTATAGGGAAAAGGGAGGTGCTCTTTTCACTAGTTCTAGTTATTAAATAGTTTGGGTAAAAACTCTCCTTGGTCCCTGGATCAGTACCCAGGAACCCAAGAAGGAGCCTTCAGAATGGCATAGTAGATAGAGCACAGGCTTGGGAGTCAGAAGGTCATAATAATAATAATAATAATGTTGGTATTTTTTAAGCACTTACTATGTGCAGAGCACTGTTCTAAGCACTGGGGTAGATACAGGGTAATCAGGTTGTCCACGCGGGGCTCAGTCTTAATCCCCATTTTACAGATGAGGAAACTGAGGCACAGAGAAGTGAAGTGACTTGCCCACAGTCACACAGCTGACAAGTGGCAGAGCTGGGTTCAAACCCATGACCTCTGACTCTCAAGCTCGGGCTCTTTCCACTGAGCCACGCTGCTTCTCATGCTTCTCAGGTCATGGGTTCTAATCCCAGTTCTGCCACTTCTCTGCTGTGTGACCTTGAGCAAGTCACTTCACTGGGCCTGAGTTAACCTCATCTGGAAAATGGGGATTAAGACTGTGAACCTGATGTGGGTCAGGGACTGTGTCCAACCCGATACGCTTGTATCCACCCCCCCAGCGCTTAGTACAGTGCCTGGCACATAGTAAGCTCTTAACAAATACCACAGTTGTTATTATTAACCTTCAGAAGGTTTCATCCCCATCCAATCTCACTGCCTCCTGCTTTGGGTGTCTGGGTGGGGAACCTAGTTCTGGGAAAACCCCAGGCAAGTCATTGTCAATCATATTTAGTAATAATAATAATGATGGTATTTGTTAAGTGTTTAGTATGTGCCAAGCACTGTTCTACACGCTGGGTTAAATACAAAGTAATCAGTTTGTCCCATGTGGGGCTCACAGTCTTAATCCCCATTTTACAGATGAGGGAACTGAGGCACAGAGAAGTTACGTGACTTGCCCAAAGTCCACAGCAGACAAGTGGCGGAGCCGGAAATAGAACCCAGGTCCTCTGACTCCCAAGCCCAGACTCTATCCACTAAACCACGCTTTTTCTCTTTTATTGAGCACTTACTGTATGCAGAGCACTGTACTAAGCACTTGGGAGAGTACAATATAACAGAGTTGGAAGACACATTCCCTGGCCACAATGAGTTCCTTGGTCTTTTTCACTGCCCTCTTTTCGAGAGCCTTTCTTCATTATTGTGAAGAAATTGTGAAGAGGCAGGTAGGACAGGCTGAAGAGCCCACCACTGGAAAAAAAAAAAAAAGAGTTCCACAGAACACTATTTCATGGCACTAATTTATCACCTTCCCCTCCCCTCCCCATTGCCGGGGCTCCCCACTCCTACTCCTGTGATCAATAAGTCTCAGAAAGAAGCAGGGAAAGTAAATACAGGCCCTGTTACAATCACTTCTTAAGGCAGGTGGGGTTTTCGGCTCCTGATCAGTGTCTGGGGTCAGCCCCTTTACAATCAGGAGGGCAGATCCCTCCCTCAGTTATCTCTCTGATATGATCCCAAAGGATTTTAAATTATTAATTACCCCCACCACTCACCCAGAGTCCTCTCTCATTGGCATCTCTGAGCAGGCAGGGGTTTTGTTAGATTCATTTTCATCTTTTCTGGTATTTACCAAAGGGTGAACACCTAGGAAGCAGGAGAAGGAGAGGACATAAGCAATTATATAAATATTAGCAAGTATTAATAACCAACAATCCAAATGTTCTACCTCAGGTTCCCTAAGGTTGCCTCCAAGGCTATCCCTCTCCCCGTCCAATTGTCTCCACCTCAACTAGAGCTCTCACACTCCACTGAATTCCCCCAATCCCAGTGGCCTAGAGTTATTTAGAATTTCTCTCAGGTCTTGCCTTCCTTGGCCAAGTAACTACTAGATCCTACAACTCCTTCCCTCATGGGCTCTCTCTAAACCATCTCATTCTCTTTGAATCACCTTCAAGGAACTCACAATTTCATGGGGGATCCAGGCAGACAAAAATGATTTTTGAACAGTGAGAATAGCGTGGCTCAGTGGAAAGAGCCCAGGCTTGGGAGTCAGAGGTCATGGGTTTTAATCTCTGCTCCGCCGCTTGTCACACAGCTGTGTGACTTTGGGCAAGTCACTTAACTTCTCTGGGCCCCAGTTACCTCATCTGTGAAATGGAAATTAAGACTTTGAGCCCCACATGGGACAACCTGATCACCTGGTATCCCCCCAGCACTTAGAACAGTGCTTTGCACATAGTAAGCGTTTAACAAGTACCACCATTATATAAGAGGAAGTAATTCAACTATATCAGGGTAATAGACTCACAACCGCTGGTAGCACTTATAAATATCAACATATTCACTTCTCATTTCTCCTACTTGTACATTTTTTTTTCAGTGTCTATCTCCCTGGCTAGATTATAAAATCCTTGAACTCAGGGGTTGTGTTTACTATTTTACTCCCCCAAACACTTAGTAGAGTGTTCTTAATATGGTGGACTCAATAAATATGTGGATAGCACCAAGCTATCACAGTCACTCCCCCCACCCCGTTTATAGCCTACCTCCGGCCCAACTCCAGGTCCCCCTCCTCCAGGAAGCCAGCCTGGAGCAGGAAAGATATATGTGGAAATCCTCCTGTCAATTAGCCCATTCTTTACGTTGCAGAGTTTGAGCGCTTGCAAGGCCCATAACAAAATTATCAGGTCTCTGGAAGCAGGGTCTGTGATTTCTCTGATCTTCAGACTCCTCGGTGGTGAACCTGTAGGTCCTAAATTATTAAAAATGGGATGAATCTTGGACTCTGAGGAGTGCACATATCTTTCTTCATGCATATTCCCTTGTTGCCCAGCTAGAAGCAGTGAGAAATGGCTGAAATCCTGTAGTTTGTGAGCAGTGAGTCAGAGCGAAAGGATGGAGACAGAGCCATCACTGCTCACAAACTACAGGATTTCAGCCATTTCTCACTGCTTCACTATCTCCACCTGTGAAATGACAAAGGTGGTAGTGTGTGATGCAATTAAGGCTAGGATGAGATATAGCCAACTTGATCCTCCCCTTTCAAGAACAAAATCGCCATTTTCAGAGTGCTTCTACTCAGACGACCTCAGCCTCCTCTCCCCACCCCATCACTTAGTAATAATAATTGTGGTATTTGTTAAGCACTTACTATGTGCAAGGTACTGTACTAAGCACTGGGGTGGATACAAGAAAATCGGGTCGGACACAGTCCCTGTCCCTTGTGCGGCTCATAGTCTTAATCCCCATTTTAATTAGGGAAGCCATGTGGCTTAGTGGAAAGAGCATAGGCTTGGGAGTCAGATCCCGGATCTGCCACTTGTCAACTTTATGACTTTGGGCAAGTCACTTAATTTCTCTGGGCCTCAATTACCTCATCTGTAAAATGGGGATTAAGACTGTGAGCCTAGTGTGGGACAACCTGATTACCTTGTATCTACCCCAGGGCTTAGAACAATGTGTGGCACAGAGTAAGTACTTAGCAAATACCGTCATCAACATCCATATCATTTTACAGATGAGGTAATTGAGGCCCAGAGATGTGAAGTGACTTGTCCAAGGTCACACAGCAGACAAGTGGCGGAGCCAGGACTAGAAACCAGGTCCCAGGCCCATGCTCTATCCACTGAGCCACAACGCTTCTCATGCCTCTTCCCCCTGCTCCAATGACACTGCCTTTGGGGCTTTACAATCCTGGTCATGAGGAGACCAAATGAACCATCCTCAGAGAAGCAGGCTTTGGTAATGCAGCATGGCAGCGTGGCTCAGTAGAAAGAACACAGCTTTAGGAATCAGGGGTCAGGGGTTCTAATCCCTGCTCCACCACCTGTCAGTTGAGTGACTTTGGGCAAGTCACTTAACTTCTCGATGCCTCAGTTACCTCATCTGTAAAATGGGGATTAAGAATGTGAGCCTCACATGGGACAACCTGATCACCTTGTATCTACCCCAGTGCTTAGAACAGTGCCCGGCACAGAGTAAGTGCTTAAAAAATACTAACATTATTATCATTATTATTATTATTGTTATTAATGGAGGACAGCAGCAGTGGGAGTGCATAGAGCCGGAAAGAGTTTTGACAAAACCACTATAGCAAAGTGTTTCTGGTTTCTCTTCCCCACACTTCCCTGGTGCTACATCCTCAAATGAAGCTTCGCAGAAAGTTCGGGGTCAGAACAGCTCCATACCCAAGCATGACGATAGGACATTCTCCCGCTGTGTCTCCTGCTGAAACTTATGGAGGGTATACCTCTCTGGGTAGGTCTGCTGCCCTTTCCCTACTCACCCTCCTCATGCCTCTCATCCACAGGGAAAATTGAATCATGGAGTATTTCCTTGCAAGCCCTCAAATCACAAGAAGTTCCTATGAACATAAATACTGTATATGTAGTAATAGTAATAATTGTTAAAGTGGTTACTATGTGCCAAGCACTGTACCAAGCACGGGGTAGATACAAGATAATCAAGTCGGACACAGTCCCTGCCCCACGTGAGGCTCACAGCCTAAGTAGGAGAGAAAACAGATATTGAATCCCCTCTTTACAGATGAGGAAAGGGAGGCATGGAGAAGTAAAGTGATTTGCCCAAGGTCACACGGCAGACAAGTGGCTGTAACTGTCCTTAAATTTCAAAGACTGCACTTGATGGAGAGATACTTTGTGACTGTTGGGAGTCCTACTCCCTTCCTATCTTACCATGCCGATTTTCTGCTCCAACCCAGCCCACACAGTATGCTCCTCTAACACCAACAGACTCACTGTACCTCATTTTCGTCTATCTCTCCACCAACCCCTAGCCCACACACTCCCTCCTTCCCCCTTCATATATGACTCTCCCTACATATGACATATATATATATATATATATATGCATGTATATATTCATATGCCCATCACTCTCCCCACCTTCAAAGCCTCCTCCAAGAGAACTTCCCCAACTAAGCCCTCACTTCCCCTACTCCCTCTCCCTTCTGTGTCACACTTGCAGTTGGATTTGTACCCTTTATTCACCCCACCCTCAACCTCACAGTACTTATGTACATATCCATAATTTATTCATTTATATTAATGTCTGTCTCCCCCTGTAAGCTCCTGTGGGCAAGGAATGGGTTTACCAACTCTACTTCATTGTACTCTCCCAAGTGCTTAGTACAGTGCCTTGCACATATAAATACCACTGATTGATGGAAACTGGTCCCCCAACACAATTACACACATAGTTCACTTATCCTGCTCCCTTAATCTGTGTCTCCTAAGTGTTTAATGCAGTGCTCTGCACACAGTAAGCACTCAATAAATACAATTGAATGAATGAACCCTCCTCAAAACTGAGGGAAAGGAGCAGAGAGGGGAATTAGCAGTATCTTAACAAAGGGCATTTTTGAATCCTGACACCCAGCTTCTCCATCTTCCGCTTTTCAGTTCATTGCATTTATGTTGGTTAATTCTGTGCTATTTGTCTCCTTGTCACCTAAATTAAAAATAGCTTTTTTTCTTGATGATGAGAAGGCCCTGGGGAGAGCAAGGCCTTGGCTCACAGCCCCAGGAAAAACCCTGTTCTTAGAACAGAGGCCTTCAGGACATCTGAGTCTACGGAGTAAGCAAGCACAGCCTTTAATGTTTCTCACACCTCTGCTGAGACTCCCCTCTGCCCTACGCAGCCTGTAAAGCTGGCTGGGCCTCAGGGTCTCTGAAGGATAAAGGATTTAGCTTCATTAGAGATATTTAGAAATCACCCTAGACTCAGGGTCCAGAGGAGACTCAGAAGGTGAAGGGGAAAGGAAAAGGAGGAGGTGGGGGAGGGAACGAGAGTGAGCTGAAGTGGTCGTCCTTGGAGAAAGGTCCAGAGATCAAAGTTCTAGTCAGCCAGGCAATACTACCTTACTGGAGTCCGACTGGTCTGAGACTAAACAGAGAAGCCGCTTCAGAGGGGCCAAGGGGAGGTTGGGAGGAGGGGAGGAAGGCATGGGTGGAATGGATTTATCACTTGGAAGGGATAGGGGCTTCCTTTTTCACTATGCCATGATGTCTCCAGAAAAGCAGAACTATGGACTTTCTTTTCCCTCCAATTTTGCTACTTGTCAAATCTGGGTGCTAAAGCTAGAGGAATCAGTCATGAGTCCTTGGCCCCGGTGGGTCAATCTCTGTCTTTCCCTTCCCTGGATCCTAATTTCCTAATCTGCCTAACAGACAGCACAAGAGGAGCCGCTAGTTAAGGACCATGGCTTAGTGGCTAGAACACGGGTTTGGGAGTCAGAAGGACCTGGGTTCTAATCGCAGCTCTACCACTTGTCTGCTGTGGGACCTTAGGCAAGTCACTTCCCTTCTCTGTGCCTCAGTTCCCCCATCTGTAAAAAGGGGATTAAGACTGTGAGCCCTATGTGGGACAGGGGCTGTGTCTGACCCAATTATTTTGTATCTACGCCAGTGCTTAGAGCAGTGCCTGGCATATGGTAAGCACGTAACAATTACTATTATTATTATTATTATTATTATTATGGAGGCTGAAATGTCCCCAACCCCCTGCCGGTGTGACTGTTCCCCATTGGCAAATCCAGGGACCAAACTAGCCAAGGTAAAGAGCTGCCTGCATTGTTGAGACCTGAGGGGTGTGTTCACTTCCCCTGGATGACAAGAACATTGGGCAACAGAGGAAAGACAAACAAGCTCATGAGTTCTTCACTTTATACCCAGTCCCTTCAGGCCAAGGCCCGATTACAAGGATGAGCTTTGGGGAGGAATTTGGGAGGACTGGCACAGCCCAGAGAAGGAATCAGGAGTCCTGGGCTCTTATCCCAATCTTAACTGAGCAGGGTTGGATCAAAACTATGATGGGCCTGAGTTAGCAGATGAGAATAGTGTCCCTACCCCCAGAACCCTGTCGCAGTTTAAATTCAGTCGGGCCCTGGTCAGGGGAATCCTGGGGAGTCTCAAGTCACTGCGAGCAAACATGTGCTCCCACTCTTCCCAAATGTGGCCCAGAATATCGACTGCAGCAGAGGTTCAAATTGGGGAAGAGGATGAGAAGCAGCATGGCCTAGTGGAAAGTGCTCAGGCCTGTGAATCAGATAACCTTGGTTCTAATCCCAGCTCTGCCGGGTATCTACTATGTGACCTCGAGCATGTCAACTCACTTCTCTGTGCCTCAGTTACCTCATCTGTAAAGTAGGGATTAAATTCTACTCCCCCCTACTTAGAATATGAGCCCCATGTGGGACAGGGACTGTGTACAACCTTATATCTAATCCAGAGAACAGGGCTTGGTATGTAGTAAACACTTAACAAGTATTATAACTAGTAATTATTATTATTCTGTCAATAAGATTAGGGCCCCTGATGGCTAATCCTATCCCACTTTGATTACTGCATCAGCCTCCTCGCCGACCTCCCTGCCTCCTGTCTCTCCCCACTCCAGTTCAAACTTCACTCTGTCGCCTGGATCGTTTTTCTACAAAACCATGTTTCCCCACTCCTCAAGAACCTCCAGTGGTTGTCTGTCAACCTCCACATCAAACAGAAACTCCTTACCATCGGCTTTAAAGCATACCACACGCATTTCCTACAACAACCAAGCCCACATACTTCGCTTCTCTAATGCCAACCTACTCATTTATACCTCAATCTCATCTGTCTCGCCACCGACCTCTTGCCCACATTCTGCCTCTAGCTTGGAACGCCCTCCCCCTTCACATCAGACAGTCGATCACTCTCCCCACCTTCAAAGCCTTATTAAAAGCACATCTCCTCAGAGAGGCCTTCCCTGACTAACCCCTCATTTCCTCCTCTACCTCTCCCTTCTGTGTCACTCTTGCACTTGGATTTGCACCCTTTATTCACCCCTCCCTGAGCCCCACAGCATTTATATACATATTCATAGAACAGTGCCTGGCACATAGTAAGTGCTTCATAAATACCATCATTATTAATATTTATTTATATTAATGTCTGTATCCCCCTCCAGACTGTAAGCTCATCTTGGACAGGGAACATGACTACCAACTCTGCTCTACTGTACTCTCCCAAGTGCGTAGGAGAGTGCTTGGCACATGGTAAGTGCTCATAAATGTGATTGATTCATTGATTGATTGGTGAGCAACCCTTGAGAGCGGTGAACCCTAATATGCAGACCACTTATTCCATGACTATCCACTCTTGCCTGGAGGGCAGGGAACATGTCTCCAACTTCTATCGTTCCCAAGCATCTAGTGCAGTGCTCTGGCACACAGTAAACACTGATGAGGAGGAGGATGATGATGATGGTGATAACAGTGAGCCCATTATTGGGCAGGGTTTGTCTCTGTTGCCGAATTGTACATTCCAAACGCTTAGTACAGTGCTCTGCACATGGTAAGCGCTCAATAAATACTATTGAATGAATGAATGAATAATAGTGTCACAGGTAAAGTTCAATACCAAAGTGCACAGAATTTTATCATATTAATAAAAATGGAAGTTCCAGTTATAACTTTATTATCATCATTATTATGGTACTTAAGCACTTATTATGTGTCAAACACCCTACTAAGTGCTGGGATAGACATAAATTAATCAGGTTGGAAACAGTCCCTGTTCCACATGAGGCTCACACTCTAAATAAGAGGAGGAACAGACCTCAAATCTCCATTTTACAGTTGAAGCACTGAGGCCCAGAGAAGTGAAGTGACTTGCCCAAGGTCACACTACAGGCAACTGGCACAGCCAGGACTGCCAGGCCCATGTTCTCTCCACTAGGCCACGTTGCTTCTCACTCTGCTTCCCACTAAGCCGCACTGCTACTTTTCCTTAGGTCACTAGTGGTTGCGGGGGCGGGGAAGGGAGTCACATGTCTCCAGGTCACGATGCTGGGAGTTAGAGAGAGAGCTGGGGAACTCTTTGCCGACCAAAATATAGTGAGTTGTTTTGCAGCCATCTCCCAGGAGAGCCCCGCATAGGGTCCAACTGGAGTATAAATCCCTTGGGACTCAAGTCTTCAGGGCTGGAATGGGTTGGGTTTCATGGCCCCCTTCTGTTGTTGCCACTTTGGGGCTGCCTCATTGTGGCAAGGTTGTTGTCAAACTAGAGAAGCCAGCCAGGGCGGCCTGACCAACGGCCTGGAACTCACCCCGGGGCCTGCCGTGGTACGGCTGCTGCCTTGCGGGTTGCTGGACTCACTGCCCATTTGGCTCAGTTCACTTCCGGTTCAGTGACTCCCCAACTTCCTTGGCATGGTCTACACCCTGCAGAGATCGAGACCAGGCTCAGCACTTCCCAGCCTTGGATTTCCATTCCCCAACGACCTCCGCCTGTTGCAAGGATTTTACAAGGGAATGTTTGCAAAGGGCTTTGAGATCCTTGGGTGCTGTTTAAGGGCAAAGGTCATGGACATCGATCTGGCCATAATCTTGCTGGGGTTTGAAACAGCCCAAGGTAGGAGAGAGATGGTGGGACAGATGGGGAGAGAGGCTAGACCAAGTCTCTGAAACTGCAGGCTAACTGCATTTAATCCCCATTTTACAGGTGAGGTAGCTGAGGCACAGAGAAGTTAAGTGAAGTGCCCAGGTCACACAACAGGCAAGTGGCAGAGCTGGGATTAGAAGCCAGGTCCTCTGACTTCCAGGCCTGTGCCCTTTCCACTATGCCACACTGCTTCCAGTCGACAAAAGTAGCAGTTTGCAAATATCTCTCTTACTCCCCACCTCCCACCTGCATGTTACTGCCCAGGAGAGGGTGGAGGATGCTAACAAACTATCTCGCTCACTACCCCCTCTCGCCTGCACAACAGCAGCAATGACTGGGGTGCAGCAGTCTGATCTTCCCCCCAGCCATCACCAACCAACTGTGCCTTGCCATCTGCACGGTCCTGCCCAATAATTCACCCAACTCACTTGGGAGGGAGCTAACTGCTCTCTGGATCTCTTTTTTCTGCCCAGTAGGAATCCAGTTTGTCCTATCACCCTAGAGTAACATTTCTGTCAAATGCTAATGAATAACTCACTGGGGCTGGGTAGGCAGGAATCCAAACAAGTGATTTCATCCAGGGACCCAGAGTGAGTTATTGACCCAGTGGAGACAACACCTCAGAGAAACTTCCTTGAAGGAGGTAGGGTGGAGTCCAGAGCAAGGAATTTGCACTGAAAGGAGTCACGAGCTAAGAGGGAACAAAGGAGAAAATTGGGCAATAGTCTTGATCAGAGCAAGGGGAGAAAAACAACTGGGAGAAGGAAATGAAAATGAGGAGGAAAGGAGGGGGTACAGAGATGTTTGGAAGGTGAGAGGCAGGGTCAGATTAACCACTGGGCTATCCTAATTGCATCTCTCAGGGGTCCCCCCCCAAAACCATCAGAGCCCACTCTGACAGACCTCCTCCTTCTCCCCTTACTTTATCTGTGCCGAAGAAATGGTCCAAGTGCTAAAAGCCTCCCTCCTAGACAGTGTTGTGGAGTGGAGTTTGCATACGGATGTTGGGGCCCATATTCCAAGGACGGTGGAAGGGAGCAAATTTTAGCCTGAGGGGAGCCCTTTAGAGTCCATTAGTCCAAGGCCCTCCCCTGCCCTCACCCTCAACCCCCCTCATGACACAGGTAGGGAGCACCGAGAGCCAGGGTAAAACGCTGCATTTTGACCTTCCGGCCAACTGATTCTGAGACAAGGCATGAGGAGGGCAGAAGTGTCCCTCCCAATGGGGCTCTTTGGTGTCTCTTCAAAACCCCTCAGTTCTGGATCTCCTACTCTACTGTATTGTACTCTTCCAAGTGCTTACTACAGTGCTCTGCGCACCACAAGCACTCAATAAACACCACTGATTAGTTGATTGATTGACAGGACCTCAATGAAATCCCCTTCATGCTGTGTAGTGAACCAAAGGGCAATTATTTGTAAGTATTAATGAGAATCATCAGATCTGGATGGTGGAACTAACACAGATGTCCTTCCCCAGATACCTGAATGATCAGCACCAGCCCAGCCTATAAATGGGCAATCTGGCTCCTTCCTCCCCATCTGAGTGGTGTATAACCAGGCTCCTTTCACGTTGGAGACAGCTGACACTAAGTCGAATAAAGAGCTGACTGTTCATTAAAAGTTGTCTAATTTTGAAGATATAAAGTTCTTGGTGCTTATCCATTTAGACTGTAAGCTCACTGTGGGCAAGGAATGTGTCAACCAACTCTGCAGTATTGATATATTGTACTCTCCCAAACAGCGCAGTGGTCTGCCCATAGTAAGTGCTCAATAAATACAATTGATTGATTGATTGAGTCTGGATTAGTGGAGTGTCAGACTCTGGGGCCACACTCTTGGATTTCCTGTTTCTTCCACAGTCCAGCTTGCTAAAGTTAACACATCTTGACACCTTCCACCCCAGTTCACACTGGGGGCCTTCCAGAGCAGTCATCCAGAAAAATCCAGGTTTAAAAGAACAAGAAGGATTTTGTAGTTGTCAGTTAGGGGTCTCCCTTTTGCATGGAAGACTGGGGCCAGAGTCCTGCCCCCACAGACAGGGCCTTGACTCCTTTTCCCAATTCCTCCTTGGACTCGCTGGGTCATCAGAGTCATCTGTTCTAACCAGTCAGAGCTTCAAGGCCTTATTGAAGGCACATCTCCTCCAAGAAACCTTCCCTGATTAAGTCCTCTCCTCTTCTTCCACTCCCTTCTGCGCTGCCCTGACTTGCTCCCTTCATTCATCCTCCCTCCCATCCCCACAGGTATATTAATGTCTGTCTCCCCCTCTAGACTGTGAGCTCATTGTGGGCAGGGAATATGTTATACTCCTCCAAGCGCTTAGTACGGTGCTTTGCACACAGTAAGTACAACTGAATGATGAATGAATGAATGAAGGAGACAATACAGCATGGCCTAGTGGAAAGAGCCTGGGTCTGGAAGTCAGAGGAACTGGGTCCTAATCTTAGCTCTGCCACTGGTTTGCTGTGTGACCTCCGGTACATCATTTAACTTCTCAGGGCCTCAGTTACCTCATCTGTAAAATGAGGTAAGACTGTGAGCCCCATCTGAGTTTCCATATGGGACAAGGACTGTGTCCAACCCTATTTTCTTGTTTCTACCCCACGCTTAATACAGTGACTGGCACGTAGTAAGTGCTTAACAAATACCATAAAAAATAAAATAAAAAACACAGCCTGAGGTGAAGAAACTTGGACCAGCCCAGAGGAATAATGGGTTCCTGCTCTGTTCCACCAAAAGGTCTCTGGTCAAGACATCCCCCCTCTGTGAAAAGGAGGGCTGATGCCCAGAAAACCAGAAGTGGGAGGCTGCAGCAAGTTGGCAGCGAATGTATTGTTCCCTGTTGTCATATTGTACTCTCCCAAGCGCTTAGTACAGTGTTCTGCACACAGTAATAAACACAGTTGAATGAAGTTGTTGGGGCTTCTAGAAGCCATGAAAATGGAAGAGGGGTTGTTGCTAAAATGTCCAGACTGGGAGAGATGGATCAGGGCTGGGAGGGAGGGATCCCAGCAGAGTAGATCTTCTCCCATTGTCTTCTCAAGGACTGAAAGAGGACAAGTCCTAAAATCATCTCCCCAACCCCTCTGACCCCAGGGCAGGCCTCCACTGGACTCTTGGCCCCTCAATCAGAGGTTGATAAAGACTCCTGTGAATGGGGGAGATAAGCAGTAAATGAGATCTCAGTACAATGGACAGATCAGCCCTTGAGGGTGGGGGCGATTGGGAAGGGAATAGGGAGGGTGGAGTGAGGTTGGAGGACGATTCCAGAGGGACCCTGATGACAGATGAGATTAACCTGGGGTTCGTTCTGTCTGAAGTAGGAAAAACAATGATATACACTGTGGCAGGGAGGAAAAAGTGGGGCTATCACTATAATCAATTCCTCTGAGGAGGTTCTCATAGGAGTCTTCTGCTTAGAGAGACTCCATTATCATCAATATTTACTGAGCATCTACTGAGTGCAGGGCATATAATAATGATGGCATTTATTAAGCACTTACTATGTGCCAAGTATTGTGCTAAGCTCCTGGGTAGTTTCAGGATAATCAGATCAAACTAGGAATTTTGAGGGAAGGAGAATGGGTATTTTATCCCCACTTCAGCGATGAGGCTACTGAGGCACCAAGCAGTTAAGTGACTTGTACAGTCACACAGCTGACACTGACAAAGCTGGGATAATAATAATAATGCTGGTATTTGTTAAGCGTTTACTATGTGCAAAGCACTGTTCTAAGTGCCTGGGGAGATACAAGGTGATCAGGTTGGCCCACATGGAACTCACAGTCTTCATCCCCAATTTACAGATGAAGTAACTGAGGCACAGAGAAGTAAAGTGACTTGCCCAAAGTCACACAGCAGACAAATGGTGGAGCCGGGATTAGAACCCATGACCTCTGACTCCCAAACCCGGGCTCTTTCCACTGACCCATGCTGCTCTGAATCCCAGTCCTGTGTTCTTTCCACAGAATCTCAAAGTGCCTCTCAAAAAGCACTTGAGAGTAAGTAAAAGACACGATTCTCACCTTCAGTGACCATAACTAACTGGGAGATAGACACAAAATAATCTACAGAGGTCCAAGGCAAGTGACTCCTACCTGGACCTCAATTAATCATTATTACTTATTGAGCACTTACTGTGTGAACTGCACTGTTCTAAGTGCTTGGGAGAGTACAGTTCTAGGCTGTAAGCTTCTCTCTCTAGACTGTAAACTCATTGTGGATAGGGAATGTGTCTCCCAACTCTGCTTTACTATCACGTTGTACTATCCCAAGTGCACACAGTAAGTGCTCAATAAATATGATTGATCGATTGACAGAATGAATAGACAAGACTCCTGACTTCAAGGAGAGAGATTGGCGTTAGCGAGGTAGGTTTGGGAATCATCCATGTAGAGATGGTAATTGAAGCCATGGGAGCAAATGTAAATTGAGAAGAGAAAGGGACCAAGAATAGAGGCTTGAGGGACATCCACAGTTACAGACTGAGAGGTAGTGGAAGACGGAAAAGAATTAGCCAAAGAGGTAAGATGAGAATCAAGAGAGAACTGTGTCAGGAAAACCAGGGTTAGACAGTGTTTCCGAGAGAAGGAAATAATCCACGATGTCAAAGGCAGCCTAGGGGTAGGAGGGGATTAGGACCCAGTAGAGTCTGTTAGTCTGGGCAAGAAGGAGGTCACTGGTGACCTTGGCAAAAGCAACCTCGGTTCTTCCACCTGTATAATAGGGTTCATTTTACCTGTCCTCCTTCCCTGCCTGGCAGGAATGTTAACATAAAATGAAATATCCAAACTGAAAGTTCATTCATTCAATAGTATTTATTGAGCGCTTACTATGTGCAGAGCACTGTACTAAGTGCTTGGAATGTACAAATCGGCAACAGATAGAGACAGTCCCTGCCCTTTGACAGGCTTACAGTCTAATCGGGGGAGACAGGCAGACAAGAACAATGGCAATAAATAGAGTCAAGGGGAAGAACATCTCATAAAAACAATGGCAAATAAATAGAAAGTTCACAGAGCTCTTAGGAAAAATGGTGCTAGTGAGATCCAAGGCAGAATTAGCCAAAAAATGATTAGCAAAAAAAAAAATTATTCGTACTGAACTCATCTTCTCTCCCTAATCCTTTTCTTCACTGACTTTCTATTCATTCATTAATTTATTCAATCGTATTTATTGAGCACTTACTGTGTGCAGAGCACTGTACTAAGCACTTGGGAGAGTACAACATAACAATCAGTTGACAATATCCTCCCTGTCTCCCTTAGCATTATCCCTGGTTTCTCTCTCAACTCTCTGCACACAGTAAGTCCTTAATAAATACGATTAAATGAATGAATGAACATTCACATTCAGGCTGTGATTAAATCCTGTCAGCTTTTCTCTCACAGCATTTCCCATATTCACTCCTTCCTCTCCGTCCTAATGGCCACCACCCTAGTCCAGGCACTTGTGATAGCCTTCTAAACCTCTGGATCAGCCTCCTCACTGATCTCCCTTTTTTCCATTCTTACCTCTTTCCAATCCATATTTCACGCTGCTACCTGGATCATTTTTCTAAAATGTCATTCTACTCATGCCTCCTCTCTCCTTGAAAATGCTCAGTTGTCCAATCCTCTCAGCATCAAGGAGAAACTCCTAACCATTGATCTCAAGGCAGTCTGTCATCTCTCTCCCTCCTTTTTAACCACTCTCTTCTCCCACTACACCTCATCTCACACTCTTTCTTCCTCTCCAGCTAACTTATTTATTGTCCCTTGTCCTCTTTTCTCCTGACTCTGACCCTTTGTTTACATCCTTCTTCCTGCCTGGGGCTCTCTTCCCCTTCACATCTTCCAGACCAAAGGTCTCTCTAACTTCAAAGCCTTCTAAAATCCCACTTCCTCTAGAAGGCTTTCTCTGATTTAATTTTTCTTCTTCCTAGGTTACATCCTCCCAGCTACTATTTGAGCACTATTTTGCCACCTGCACACTGATACACTCACTGTACATATCGACTTGCAGACACTACTTTTAAGTACATACTCAGCAACAAAACCATCATCCCACCTTTCTACTTGTGTTTCCCTGTCCTGCTCAACCGTAAGCTCTGTAAGGGCAGAGATTGTGCCTATCGTGCCTTTATCCTATTCTCTCAAGCATTTAGTATAGTGCTCTGCCCAGAGTAGGCTCTCAGTAAATTGTTATGATGATGATTGTATTTAAGAGCTTATATTATGTGTCAAGCACTGTTCTAAGCACTGAGGTAGATACAAGTTAATCAGGTTGGACTCTCGGTCTCTGTCCCACCTGTGGGCTCCCAGTCTGTGACACCCATTTTGCAGATGAGGAAACCGAGGCACATAGAAGTTAAGTGGCTTGCCCAAGGTCGCACAGCAGAGAAGTGGCAGAAGCGGGATTAGAACGCAGGTCCTCTGACTCTCAGGACTGGGCTCTTTCCACTAAGTCATGTTGCTTCTTAGTAAACGTGACAGATCTGGCTTAGAATCTATGGATGGAGAAAGAGGCAGGCTTCCCACCCCTCCATCTCTGTCACCAGCACCTCAAGTAATACTTTGTCCCAATCTCCTTGACAACTGAAGGCCTGGGACAGAGAATCCTTGCTATCCCTAAAGCCCCGTCTTGGGTTAAACCACTGGAAGGACACCGAGGACAAAGAAGGAAAAAGACAAACATAGCGAGAGAAGTGGCTTAATCAGTAACTGCTACTGAATAATTGATTGCCAGAAATATCAACAGAAT
Source organism: Ornithorhynchus anatinus (assembly GCF_004115215.2). Classification (NCBI taxonomy): domain Eukaryota; kingdom Metazoa; phylum Chordata; class Mammalia; order Monotremata; family Ornithorhynchidae; genus Ornithorhynchus; species Ornithorhynchus anatinus. Next base: position 81,917,127 of record NC_041749.1, on the reverse strand, counting down.
AATAGACAAACCCCATTTCTGCTGCATAGGTCAGACCTACTCCTCTGCATTACCATCATTACCAGTCTGGATGGGCTAAGTACCACAAGATGGCACTGGTACAAGGTGGTACTGGTACCCGAGTGCCCTCTGTGGATGAACCATGGTTATCTTTGGGGGGAAGAGGGTGGGAGGGAGGGGGAGGAGCTGAATTGCCATGACTCAGGCCCCTCTAACCAGTTATTCTGCATGTTTCTGGAGGTGGGGAGTGAGGGCTGTGTTATTGCTGCCATGACTTGTCACCGGAAGTAGGATTGTATTGGAACAGTCTTACTCCTAGCCCCTTCCCACTGCTGTAATCTTTCCCCCTCCCTAGGCTTCTCTGTGTTTGCATAGACAAGGGCAGAGCTGTTGAGTAGTCTCATTCATCCCCCATCCCTGCCCCAGGCAACTGTCAGGACTCCTGCTGGACCTAGCTTGGGAAGAAGAAGGTGCCTGGGTAATGATGGGCAAAGAAACAATTTTCGAGACCGGTGTCTCAAAGCAGCTGGCAGATGTAGCCTAGGTTACAAGACCAGGAGGAGCTGGTCTGATGGTTGGCAGGCAAATAGGACTCTCTTGCCATTTGGCTTTCTGAAATGCTTAGGAAGAGCCATTCTAGGGGTTCCTAATGGATTTGGGGCTGTTCTTCCCAGGCTTCCTTGGGGGTGGAGCTCTCCGTCCCTCCACAACCTGGGCCAGGCTGGTGCCCAACAGACTCTAATATTTCAGGGATTGTCCAGCCCCCTTAATTTGAAGACATTTTCCTGCGGCCGGGATGACTTGGAAAGAGGCCACAGTAGTTGGAGGAAGATCAATCGATTAATAGAGTATTTACTGCATGCTTTCTCTGTTCAGAGGACTGTACTAAGTACTTGGGAGAGAATAATAGAGTCAATTAATCCATGGTATATCCTGAGCATTTACTGTGTGTAGATCGCTGTTCTAAACGCTTGGGAGAGTGAAATATAACAGAGTTGGTAGACATGTTCCCTACAAGTTCCCAAAGAGCTTACAGTCTAGAGGTAGTAGACACAATCCCTCTCCTCACCGTGCTTACAAAGGCCTGTGGAAGTCTCAGCCAGGTAGTCATGTAACTTAAACTGTGCTCATTCCTGTCTTGAAGTTCTTTGGTCCCCACGGGGTCACTGCTCCAAAACCTGGAGGGAATATGATGAGTCCCAAGATTGACCAGAAAGGACCCAAACTCCACAGACTGCAGTGACCCAATCGAACTATTCAATGTCAATCAATCAATCACATTTATTGAGCACTGTACTAAGCACTAGAGAGAATACACAAGAAGCAAAAGACACTGTTCTTGCCTTCAGAGGTTTAAAACCTAGGGAAATCAGACATAAACGATCGGCAAAGAGTGGGAGTAGGATGAAGAAAAGTCTATAGCGGGTAGTAGCACTAGTGTGTCAGTATAAAATAGCTGAATAAATGTACTACTGAATATACAATCTCAGGATGAATGTGAGTGCATACACGTGCTAAGGGTGGTTGCTGGGGTGTTGGGAATTAATTGGAGAAGAGGAGGTGGGTTTTCAGGTGGGCTTTGAAGAAGGGAGAGCTGTAGTCTGGTGAATTTGAAGCGGGAGGGTTCCCATTCTGGTGGGTGGGTTGGGGTGGGAATAATGTGTGTGAGGGGTCAAAGGCAGGAGGCTCAGACTGAGGAACAATGAGCAGGTGAGCTTGGGAGGAGCAAAGTGTACAAGCCAGGAGTAGCTGGTCAAGAGGACTTATGGGTATTGAGCACCTACTGTGTGCAAAGCTCTATACTAAATGCTTGGGAGAGCACAATAGGATTCGTAGACAAAATCCCCAGCCTCAGGGAGTTTACAGTCTAGCAGGGGACATAGTCAATAAAGTGAATTATGGATAGGAGGAAATATATAGGTGAAGATAAGATATGTGTTGTAAGTGCTTAGGTGGCATCTAAATGCAGACATGGCACTTCGAGGATATAAAATGGGGAGATGATAAATGATCAGGGAAGGCCTCCTGCAAGAATGTGATTTCAAAAGGGCTTATGATGTTGGGGAGAGCTGTAGTGGGAAGGGGGAGAAAGTTACAGGCAGAATGGAGGGTGAGAGAAAAGGGTCAGCAGCAGGAGAGATGAGAGCAAGGCACAGTGAGAAGGTTGGCTTGAGAGAGACAAACTGTGTGAGCTACGGGGTAGTAACAGAAGAGACTCGATAAGTAGGAGAGAGAAAGCTAATGGAGTGCCTTAACGCCAATGATCAGGAGTCTCTGGTTGATGTGGTGAGGAATGGGCAATGATTGGAGGTTTTGGAAGGATGAGGAAATATGCGCAGAAAAGTATTTTAGAAAAATACTTTAAAAAAATAGAAAAATGCAGAGAAGCAGTGTGGCCTAATGGAAAGAGCACCTGCCTGTGAGTCAGAGGACTTGATCTAATCCTAGTTTTGCCACTTGGCTGCTGTTTGACTTTGGGTAAGTCACTTAACTTTTCTATGCCTCAGTTTCCTCATCTGTAAAATGGGGATTAAGACTGTGAGCCCCTTGCGGGACATGGACTCTGTCCAACCTGATTAGCTTGTCTCTACCCTAGTGTTTAGTACAGTGCCTGGCATTCATTCATTTATTCATTCAATCATATTTATTGAGTGTTTATTGTGTGCACAGCACTGTACTAAATGCTTGGGAGAGTACAATATAACAATAAATAGACACATTCCCTGTCCACGATGAGCTTACAGTGTAGAGGAGAGCTTACAGTCTAGAGGGGACACGCTAAGCACACAGTAAATACTTAACAAATACCATTAAAAAAAAAATCCAGGCAGTATGGAGTATGGAATGGAGAGGGGAAAGATCGAAGGCAAAGAGGTCAGCAAGGAGGCTGTTTCAGTAGTCAAGTGACCAACATGGTGGTCATTTCGAAGGACAGGGCAGATCCTAGAAATGCTGTGGAGGAAAAAATGACAATATTTGGTGGCAGACTGAATATGAGGGCTAAAAGGGAGGGAGGAGTAGAGGATAATGCCATGGTTAATGGGCTTGTGAGATGGGGAGGAGCATGGGATTGTCTGTGATGATGGGATAGTGAAGTGGAGGAGAGGATTTGGGAGGGAAGATGAGGAGATCAGTTTTAGACATATTAAGTTTGGGGATTGTCCTGGAGGCAAATGGAAATGTGAGATTGCAAAGGATAAAGGTTAGGGAGGCAAATTTGGGCCCATCCACAGCGAGGTGGGAGTTGAAATTATGGGAGCAGATGAACTCCCCAAGGGAGTGGGTCAAAATAGAGAGAAAAAGGAGACCCAGAGCCTTAGGGCTTGTCTGCTATGTGACCTTCAGCAAATCACATAACTTCTCTGTCGCAATTTCCTTATCAGTAGAATGAGGATTAAATCCTCATCCTCTCTCCCCCTTAGAACAATGAGCCCCACTTGGGACTGTGTCCTAACTGATTATCCTTTATCCAGCCCAATGCCTGGTACATAGTAAGCTCTTCACAAATATTTATTATTATTATTTAGTGATTCCAGGAGAAGGGAGTGGTGCACAGTGTCAAAGGCATTCGAGGTAACCTAGGAGAGAATGGTTTCAGTGGAGTAAAGCAGGTTGAAACCAGGGTCAAAAAGGGAGTTAGAGGAGAGGAAATAGAGGCAGTATCTACAGCCTGTGTGGGGCATTTGGTCAGGTCCCAAACTGCTGTAAAATGGGAACCAGAGAGAGTTAACATGACCAAAACTGAGCTGCTCATCTTCCCTCCCAAGCCCTGTCCTCTCCCTGACTTCCCTATCACTGTGGATGGTACGATCATCCTTCCCATCTCTCAGGCCCGCAACCTCGGTGTCATCTTTGACTCGGCTCTCTCGTTCACCCCATGCATCCAATCTGTCACCAAAACCTGCCGGTCTCGCCTTTATAATATCACCAAGATCCGCCCTTTCCTCTCCAACCAAACGGCTATCTTACTACTACAGGCTCTCGTAATATCCCGGCTAGATTATTGTGTCAGCCTGCTCTCTGATCTCCCTTCCTCCTCTCTCTCCCCACTCCAGTCTATTCTTCACACCACTGCCTGGCTCATCTTCCTGCAGAAACGCTCTGGGCATGTCACTCACCTTCTTAAAAACCTCCAGTGGTTGCCTATTGACCTCCGCACGAAATAAAAACTTCTCACTCTAGGCTTCAGGGCTCTCCATCACCTTGCCCCCTCCTACCTCTCCTCCCTTCTCTCTTTCTACCCCCCACCCCGCATGCTCCGCTCCTCTGCCGCCCACCTCCTCACCGTCCCCATTCTCACCTATCCCGCCGTCGACCCCTGGGCCATGTCCTCCCGCTGTCCTGGAACGCCCTCCCTCCTCACCTCCGCCAAACTAATTCTCTTCCCCTCTTCAAAACCCTACTTAAAGCTCACCTCCTCCAAGAGGCCTTCCCAGACTGACCTCCCCTTTTCCCTCTGCTCCCTCTACCCCACCCCTTCACTTCTCCACAGCTAAACCCTCTTCTTCCCCCTTTCCCTCTGCTCCTCCCCCTCTCCCTTCCCATCCCCTCAGCACTGTACTCGTCAGCTCAACTGTATATATCTTCATTACCCTATTTATTTTGTTAATGAGATGTACATCACCTTGATTCTATTCATTTGCTATTGTTTTAATGAGATGTTCTTCCCCTTGATTCTATTTATTGCCATTGTTCTTGTCTGTCGTCTCCCCCAATTAGACTGTAAGCCCGTCAAAGGGCAGGGACTGTCTCTATCTGTTACCGATTTGTACATTCCAAGCGCTTAGTACAGTGCTCTGCACATAGTAAGCGCTCAGTAAATACTATTGAATGAATGAATGAATGAATGAAAAGATATATATATATGATAAGGGAAAGCAGATGGACAGCCTCAAAGTCAATGATAAGGAATTTCTGTTTGAAGTGGAGGGAAATGGGTAGTCGTTGAAGGATTTTGAGTAATGGAGAAGTGTGTGCTGAATTTTAGGAAGATGATCCTGGGAGCGGACCTCAAACAACCACCTTCCCTTTCCATGAATAAATATTTCATAGCCTCAGGCTGCTCCCTGCTGACTAGACAGTGGGTCTGCCCAGCACTCCTCTCCCAGGCTCCAACTCATTTGCTCCTCCGTCCTCCATCTCTATCTGAGGACCAGCTTGGGGCTGGGAAATACACCCATCATGCATCTGACAGAGTGTGAATCCCTTTTCCCTCCTCTCTTGATTCTCTGAAGACACCTGAGACATCTCCAGTTGTCTCCGGAGGTTTTTGGTTGTACAGGAATCCGGCCAAGGGTCTTAGCCATCACATCAATATGCAAAGTTTATAGTGGTAATCACTGTGGCATTTAAGTGCTTACTATGTGCCAAGCACTAGGGTCCATACAAGATAATCAGGTCCCTGCCTCACATGGGGCTCATCGTCTAAGTAGGAGGAAGGACAGGTATTGAAACCCCATTTTAAGATGGGGAACCTGAGGCCCAGAGAAGTAAAGTGACTTGTCCAAGGGCACACAACAGGTCAGTGGTAGAGCTGGGATTAGAACCCAGGTCCCCTGACTCCCAGACTTGGGCTCTTTCCACTAACTGTGGTATTTGTTAAGCATTTACTACAATGTGCCAAGCACTGTACTAAGCACTGGGGTCAATACAAGATAATGAAATCCCACATGGAGCTCACAGTCCAAGTAGAAGAGAGTACAGGTATTGAATCCCCATTTCATAGATGAGGGACCTGAGGCACAGAGAAGTTCAGTGACTTGCCTAAGGACACACAGCTGGCAAATGGCAGGGTGTGGATTAGAACCTAGGTACTCTGACTTACAGGCCTGTGCTCTTTCCACTAGACCACACTGTTTCATAAAGCTGTCCTTCATTACTAGAAGACGGTGTCACTGATAGTGAAATTCACCTATGGTACAATGTGTGACTGAAGAAACCACTTTGGACCATAATTCTTCTTGAAGCATTGCTAAGCCCATATTTGTCCTCTTCTCAAAACTCTCCACTGGTTCCCTCTGTCTCTTCACAGCAAAGAAAAATTCTTCACATCAGCTTCAAGGCTCTCCACCATCTGGCCCCACCTTCCTTATCTACTCTTTTCACCCACTATTCCTTCACTCCCAACATACTGTCTTTGCTCTTCCCAAACCACCCTTCACTCCCCTTACTCCATTTCCTCCCCTCACACTGTTCCCCCATCTTGGAATTCCCTCTTTCCACATCAGATCCAGGTCTCCCCATATTCAAAGCCTTCCTAAAATCTCACCTCCTCCAGTGAGCTTTCCCCGATAAATTTCTCAGCCACCTGAGTCACAGCATCCCTTCTGCCCAGCTCAAGTCCCTAGTACTTCCTTGCTCCTCATTACTTCTTTCCCCCTACAACCCTTGCTATCCCAGGCAGCAGTAGCTCTCTGGAGTCCCATCTGGCATGAAGAGCCGGCTCCGCTGGGGGAGGGCCAGGGTCAAGAGGAGGATCAGCGTGCCTAGTGGACAGAGCATGGGCCTGGAATTCAGACGGCCCTGGGGTCTAATCCCAGCTCCACCACTTGTCTGTTGTATGACCTTGGGCAAGTCACTTCACTTCTCTGGACCTCGGTTACCTTATCTGTAAAATGGAGATTAAGACCGAGAGAGTGGACCGAGAGAGTGGCGGGGGCTGGGTCCAACCTGATTATAATAATAATAATACTGTTGGTATTTGTTAAGCGCTTACTATGTGCAAAGCACTGTTCTAAGTGCTGGGGTAGATACAGGGTCATCAGGTTGTCCCACGTGGGGCTCACAGTTAATCCCCATTTTACAGATGAGGTAACTGAGGCACAGAGAAGTGAAGTGACTTGCCCACAGTCACACAGCTGACAAGTGAAAGAGGCGGGATTCGAACCCATGACCTCTGACTCCCAAGCCCGAGCTCTTTAGCCTGCATCTTCCCCAGCTCTTAGCACAATGCCTGGCACATAGTATGCGCTTAGCCATTGAAAAAAAAAACCCATAAGGAGGCAGCTTCGGTAGCCTTCTCGTCCCCCTTAGCCATATCCCAGTCAGATCCTAGGATGCCTCACTTCTCCTGCCAAGCTGTCACTGTGCAGGGCATAGGAAGGAGAAAGGGGACCCCGGGGCCTTAATCGCGGGCTGTTGGGATTGCTGTTCTGTGGGCCTATGGATGCCAGGGGGCGGGAGGGAGAGCCCGAGATCAAAATGAACTCTCAAGTTTTTGGAACAATTCCTCAGACTCTTGGATGCCTTGGTCAAAGGGCTCGATAGGGAATGGGGAGTAGGAGGTGGAGTGTCTGGCCATTGGCGCCCTCTAGTGTCCCGAAATGGCAGAAACAGCCCTGACTGGCTCCTGCTGGCAGCGGGAGCGGCCAGCACAGTGGTCAGGGGATGCTCAGAGGGCCACTAAGGAATCACCCCTGACTGAATAAATAAATAAAAATAAATTGTGGCATTTGTTAAGCGCTTACTATGTGCAAAGCACTGTTCTAAGCGCTGGGGGATACAAGGTGATCAGGTTGATCCCACGTGGGGCTCACAGTCTTAATCCCCATTTGACAGATGAGGTCACTGAGGCACAGAGAAGTTAAGTGACTTGCCCAAGGTCACACAGCTGACTAGCGGCGGAGCCGAGATTAGAACCCATGACCTCTGACTCCCAAGCCCGCGCTCTTTCCACTGAGTCACGCAGCTTCTCACTGAGCCATGCTGCTTCTCAGAAACAGCTCCCTGGCTGATCTCCCCGCCGCCTTCTCGTCTCTCCACTCATAAGTCCTTCTGCCACACATCGCATCACCACTTTCCTCAAAACCCCGCAGCGCTAATGTCCCCCCATACTTCTGTACATACCCATAATTTATCTACATTAATACCTGCCTCCCCTTCTAGACTGTAAGCTTATTGTGGGCCGGGGACGTGTCTACCAACTATGTTATACTGTACTCTCCCAAGCGCTTAGTACAATGCTCTGCACACAGTGAGCGCTCAATAAATACATTGATTACAGTGGTTCCCTGTCACGGCCCCATCGCACTCCTCTCACTTCTGTCCAAAGCCCTCGAACAGATTATAGACACATGTGTGCCTTCACTTCCTCGCTTTCAACTCCTTTCTTGATCCTCTATAATCGGGTTTTCATCCCCTTCATTCAACCAAGACCACTTCAAGGTCACCAGTGACTTCCTTCTCTCCAAATCCTCTGGACTCTACTCCATCCTCATCTTCCTCAACCTCTTGGTTGTCTTCAACAATGTGAACCATCCTCTTCTCTTAGAAACACTAGCAAAGCTTCATTTTTCTGACACAGCGTGCCTGCTTCTCAGTCTCTTTCACTGGTTCTCCCTCTGCTTACCACCTACTAACTGTGGGTGTCCCTAAAAGCACTGTTCTGGGATGCTTTCTTTTCTCTTTTTTTTCTACATCCACTCCCTTGGGGAGTTCATAATGATGTTGGCATTTGTTAAGCGCTTACTATGTGCAGAGCACTGTTCTAAGCGCTGGGGTAGATACAGGGTCATCGGGTTGTCCCACGTGAGGCTCACAGTCTTAATCCCCATTTTACAGATGAGGGAACTGAGGCACAGAGCAGTGAAGTGACTTGCCCACAGTCACACAGCTGACAAGTGGCACATCCGGGATTCGAACTCATGACCTCTGACTCCCAAGCCTGTGCTCTTTCCACTGAGCCACGCTGCTTCTCTGGTCCCACAGCTTCAACTCTTCAGATGACTGCCAAATCTACCTCACTTACCCTGGCCCCTCTCCTCTGCAACCTCTCATTTCCTCCTGCCTTTGGAACATTTCCACGTGGATGTCCTACCGGCACTTCAAGATCAATATTTCCAAAACTGATCTCCTCGTCTCGTCCCCCAAATCCTCTTCTCCATCTCACTTTCCCATCACAGTTGACAACTTCACCACCTTCCCTATCTCTCAAGCCTGTAACCTTGGCGTTTTCCTTGACTATTACCTCTCTTTCAACCCCCATATTCAGCCTGTCTCCAAATCCTGTCATTTCTTCCACCCAAACATTTTTTTTCTGGTATTTGTTAAGCACTTACCATGTGTCAAGCACTGCTTCAAGTGCGGGGGCAGATACAAGTTCATCAGGACAGATACAGTCCCTGTCCCACACAGGGCTCACTGTCTTAGCAGGAGGGAGAACAGGTATTGAATCCCCATTTTACCGATGAGGAAACTGAGGCACAGAGAAGTTAAGTAACTTGCCCAAGATCACACAGCAGGCAAGCAGCCAAGCTGGGATTAGGACCCAAGTCCTCTGATTCCCAGGCCCATGCTCTTCCCACTAGGCCATACTACTTCCCTCTGCACACAGCTGGCACTCGATTGTGAACCCCATGAGGTACAGGGACCATGCTTAATACCCACCTGTATATTCTCTTCCAGTTCTTAGTGAAGGGTTCTGGACACAGTAAGCACTAAATACTATTCCTTTGGTTACTCAATAAATATATTGATTTATTGATTGCTCATATCATGATAAAACTCCTGACTATCCAGTTCAAGCGTTTCCATTAGCAATAGTCAGGGGCCTGGGAGTCAGAGGACATGGGTTTTAATCCCGGCTCTGCCACATGTCTGCTGTGTGACCTTGGGCAAATCACTTGACTTCTCTATGCCTCAGTTACCTCATCTGTAAAATGGGGATCAAGACTGTCAGCCCCATGTGGGACAGGGACTGTGTCTAGATGTGTGTAGATACCTTATATCTACCCCAGTGCTTAGAACAGTGCTTGGCACATAGTAAGTACTTAACAAATACCACAATTATTATTATTATTATTACTACAGGACAGTCCTTAGTTCCCCCAACCACATTTTAGTGGATTTGCACACATGAACTGGGGAATTGGGCGCTGGGACTGCAGGGAGGGGGATGAAAAATGGGTAGGTACCCAGAACCCTCCAGACCTGGGCCATGATTTCTCACTCAAACCATCTGAACAATGGGTCAGCAGAGGAGGAGGGGGAGGCCCGGTTTCTGGAACCAAGCCAGGAATGACGGGACTAGATCAGCACGGGCAGATAATCAGTAAAGCCAATCACAGCAGCGAGTCTGCTTTCTGGCCCCTTCCAGGCTTTCTGCTGGCCCTCCCTGGGATCTCCTATTGTACTTCAGTAATGAGATCATCTCAGCCTGCTTGCTAGGGGATAAACTCTCTAGTCCCCTGGGATACAAAGAGTTTGAAGGATGGAGGCTTGAAGGGCAGCGGAACCTATCTAGTTGCCCAGCCCCCCTGCCCCTACCCTGTCCTGCTCTCTGGATTCAATCATTCATTCATTCAATCGTATTTATTGAGCGCTTACTGTGTGCAGAGCATTCATTCATTCATTCAATAGTATTTATTGAGCCCTTACTATTGCAGAGCACTGTACTAAGTGCTTGGAATGTACAATTCGGCAACAGATAGAGACAATCCCTGCCCATTGACGGGCTTACAGTCTAATCGGGGGAGACGGACAAAAACAAGACAACTTAATCACAGAAAAACAGAATCAAGGGGATGTACACCTCATTAACAAAATAATTGGGTAATACTGTATTAAGCACTTGGAATGCACAATTCAGCAACAGATAGAGACAATCCCTGCCCAACAATGGGCTCACAGACTAAAAGAACTGGACATGGATTCCCATGAGTCCTTGAGCATCATTTTCATCCTTATAAGCGGTCTTTATTGAGTACCTATTATCTGCAAAGCACTGAATTAAGTGCTTGGGCAAATGGGAATCAGGGCCAAAAGAACCTTGAGGGAAAGTGGGGAGATTGGGAACCTTGATTTGGTGGGTGGAGGAAAGGGGTACAAGAAGTTCTGCCGCTTGTCAGCTGTGTGACTGTGGGCATGTCACTTAACTTCTCTGTGCCTCAGTTCCCTCATCTGTAAAATGGGGATTAAAAGTGTGTGAGCCCCACATGGGACAACCTGATGACCCTGTATCTCCCCCAGCGCTTAGAACAGTGCTCGGCACCTAGTAAGCGCTTAACAAATACCAACATTATTATTATTATTAAGTTCAGGGCGAGGAGGGAGGAGCAGGATGGCTGAGGAGGGGCTATCTGTGTCTGTCTCCTTGGACCACAGCCATCCTGTCTAGAAAGATAGGGAGGAACAAGATAATGGGAAGCCCTGGCTAGCCCCAAGTGTCTGGGATTTGAGGAACAGTCTACAATAGTTTAGAAATGACTTAATGAAGACCAGCCTCATTCTCAAACTGTAGAGAGGGATACGACTGTGGGATGGGGTGTGGGGAGATGGAACGTGGCAGGATGAAGTGAATGTGGTTGAGAGCGAGGGTGAGGGGGTGCAGAAGGATAGGACATAGGGGTTAGGATGTCAGGGGCCCAGCTGTGAAGGAATCTAGTGCTCGGGACTCAGGTCCTCCCTTGGGTTTAAGCCAGACCAGTGTCCTTACACCAGGCAGGTGCTCACTGCCTGGGTCCTTCAGATCTCCTCACCTGGGGGGCTGTGCATCTGAGGAAACTCAACTCCAACTCCTTTCTGACCTGAGGGATGCCTGGATTCAGTTGGGTTGGAGCAAGCCCTGGGCTCAAGGCTCCCCAGAGAAGGGAGCGAGCAAGAAGGGTGGGGGCCGGCCTGTTACCAGCATCTCCAGAAAGCATGAGTCTTGTCTCTGAAGACTTCCTCCCTATTCCCGGGGCCTTGCCTTCTGGTGCTCCCTTCTATCCTCCCCCTCCCATATTTCCTGCCTCCAACCCCCTCCCCCTCTCCCCTGGCCCTATCTGAATCTTGTCCTGTTCATAACCTTTCAACCCAGATCACCCCACTTTTTGGATCCAATTTCCAGGAATGCCAACCCCCTTTCCATTAGGGTACTGGAGCTCTGACTGTTCTAACTTAACTCCCCCACCCACATGCATACCTTAACCTTTACACATTTAACCTTCCTATTTTGTTTTTCCTCCTTAAATCACTTTAAACTACTTAACACCCCTCCCCCCACACACCCATTTATCTTGTTCTTCACTTGTGCCTCCTACCACTCACTCCCCACCCATCCATCCCTGATTTCCTCCCAGAGTCTGGGAATAAAACAGTAGCTCTGCACTGTAAGTCAGGCACCATGATCAGTCTCTAGTTCCTTCTGCTTTCTAGTTCCTGATTTCAGAATGGAAGTTTGGGGTTCCCCTTGTGGGCTCCTTGCTGCATCTCTCACTCTCTAAATTTGGATTTTGACTCCTCCCCTCAGTCTGGCCCCTCACTGTGCTCACTCCGTAGCAACCTGCCCCAGAAGCTTTTAGAGAACCAACCATGGGCCCTGGTGGAATTGAGAGAGCACAGAACCTCCCCATCTAGACTGGAAGCACCTTGAGGGAAGGAAACGTGTCTTCCAACTGTCATGCTTTACTCTCTCCGTGCTCTGCACATGGTAAGTACTCAATAAATACCATTGATTAATCCTGGGGCAATTCCTCCTTAGGAGCTGTGTTATCGATGTTTGCCTGGACCATCCTGAGGGTGGGCTCCCACTTTGCAAACCAAATCATAACTGAGCCCCCTCTCCCAGATCCTGCCGAAGCCTAGCCCACATCCTCCCTCTGGCCTGGAACTCCCTTCCACTTCATATGTGACAGACCACTACTCTCTCCACCTTCAAAGTTTTACTAAAGATCACTTCTCCAGAAGTGATTCACCCCAAGCTCATCCACATAACACTTATGTCCATATCCTTACGTTCTGACATTTACCCTTTCTGTAATTCATTTTAATGTCTGTCTCGCCCTGTGGGTCGCGAAACCTCCCTGACAGCAGGCATTGTGTCTACCAACTCTACTGTATGGTGCCTTCCTAAGCACTTAGTACAGTGCTTTGCATAACATAAGTGCTCAATAAATTCCATTGATCGACTCAGACACGAGCCTCAGAAACCTGCCAGAAGCCGAGTGCTCTGTGATCTAAGTGGCAAGTGGTGCCTGGCCTCGGCTCCTCTCCAGCCAGTGGACCACCGGGTCGTGCCACCCGGGACCCACTGTGCCCTTTCCCACTTTGTCCTGACCTGCTTTGCCAGAGAGAGCGGGGACAGACTGAAGTGGTTGCAATGCACAGCCCTGGAGACTCACACTGCCCTCCCACCTCGCTGGGCTATCTGGGGTGGGAGTGGGAGAAAGTACCCTGACCTGCCTTGACAAAGCAAAGGGGGGAACAACACCTGAAGCGACAGCAGCATCGCCTTCCCAAATTGTAGAACATGGCAAAGTCTTCAGTCTTCAGTCTTCGCCAAGATCCGCCCTTTCCTCTCCACCCAAACGGCTACCTTACTGCTACGGGCTCTCGTTATATCCCGGCTAGACTACTGTGTCAGCCTTCTCTCTGATCTCCCTTCCTCCTCTCTCGCCCCGCTCCGGTCTATTCTTCACTCCGCTGCCCGGCTCATCTTCCTGCAGAAACGATCTGGGCATGTCACTCCCCTTCTTAAACACCTCCAGTGGTTGCCTATCGACCTCCGCTCCAAACAAAAACTCCTCACTTTAGGCTTCAAGGCTCTCCATCACCTTGCCCCTTCTTACCTCTCCTCCCTTCTCTCTTTCTACCGCCCACCCCGCACGCTCCGCTCCTCTGCCGCCCACCTCCTCACCGTCCCTCAGTCTCGCCTATCCCGCCGTCGACCCCTGGGCCACATCCTCCCGCGGTCCTGGAACGCCCTCCCTCCTCACCTCCGCCAAACCGATTCTCTTCCCCTCTTCAAAACCCTACTTAAAACTCACCTCCTCCAAGAGGCCTTCCCAGACTGAGCTCCTCTTCTCCCTCTACTCCCTCTACCACCCCCCCTCACCTCTCCGCAGCTTAACCCTCTTTTCCCCCCATTTCCCTCTGCTCCTCCCCCTCTCCCTTGCCCTCCCCTCAGCACTGTACTTGTCTGCTCAACTGTACATATTTTCATTACCCTATTTATTTTGTTAATGGAATGTACATCGCCTTGATTCTATTTAGTTGCCATTGTTCTTACGAGATGTTCTTCCCCTTGACTCTATTTATTGCCATTGTTCTTGTCTGTCTGTCTCCCCCGAATAGACTGTAAGCCCGTCAAACGGCAGGGACTGTCTCTATCTGTTGCCGACTTGTTCATTCCAAGTGCTTAGTACAGTGCTCTGCACATAGTAAGCGCTCAATAAATACTATTGAAGAAGCTGTGACTGTCGTGACTACTGGGCTCTGGCCAGCCCTGATTGAAAACAGCTCCTTCAACTGCCACGTTCTACTGCTTTCATTTGTGTTTATCATTGTTCCTGCGTTCTTATTTTGCCTTTATGTACTCAATCTTCCCTCTTGTGCCCATCACCAACGTCCCAGCCCCAGAGCGCCCTGGAGGAAAAAAATCTCCATGAGAGGCTTCCCCCCACCCCCTAGGAGGACTCCAGTGAGACTCAAGGGTGAAAACACCCTAACCCTGGGGCCCGCCCTTCCTCCTTTCCGTGATCCTATCTTTGGTGAGATACAGTTGCATGTTCACCAGACTGCTCTAGGCCAAAGACTGAGCTATCACAGGTAGAGGTGGAAACAGAGGCAGAGATCTCTCATTACGGTGAAACTCCCTTCATTTTGCACACGGGAAGTGAAAAAGACCAAGAGCTTAGATTCACAGACCATGGAGTGGGGCTGACCCAGTTTCTTGTCTTCTCCATTGTGCAGCTGGGTCTTGGGAGGACCGAAGGGAGCGGGGAGGAGAGAAAGGGGAAGGAAGAGGGAGGGAAGGAGAGGCGGAGCTAAAAGTTCAGTTTAAGTCTCTTCCACCCTTCACAGCAGCTCCACTCTGCCCAGCTTCTAGAGTGCTGACAGGATCCCTCAGACATCGAGGGGAGAGGTGGGACAGAGCTCCCCAGACATCCTACCACATCCTGTCTTGACTGTTGAGTGCCAATCTTTTATCCGGAGGCAGAGAGCCTGGATCCCAGAGCCCAACGGATTGAGGAGAGCGGCCATCCCGCCAAAGGGGTTGAAGGAGAAGAGTGAGCGAGACTGGGCCAGGATGGAACCAACCCACGAGAGCCAGGATCCTGATGATTCCCTGATCAGGAGACCAGTCCAGGCAGTTGCTTGCTTCTTCTTGAGTGTGGCCTTTGTCCTGGGCTTGCCCGGGAACGCTGTGGTCATCTGGACCATCCTCTGCCGAATGCGGGAGCGATCCCCCACTGTCCTGCTCCTCCTCCACCTGGCCCTGTCTGACCTCTTAGTCCTGGCCACACTGCCCGCCTGGATCTGGGCACTCGCAGACGCCTGGCGCTTTGGGTCGCTGCTGTGCCAGGCGGTGGTGTGGGTCGTGTACTGCGGTATGTTCTCCAGCATCCTGCTCATCACCGTGCTCAGCCTTGAGCGTTTTGCGGCCATCTTCCATCCATTCTCCTTGCAGAACCACTGGGATCGGGCAACTGCGAGCAAGGTCATCGGGCTGGTGTGGCTGCTGTCCTTGGCCCTCTCCACCCCCGTCCCCTTCACCACCGACACGGATCTTTGTCTGAGCCGCAAGTTCTCCTCTTCGGAGCAGCTGGTGGGGCTGCTACTGCTGGAGACGTTGGTGGGCTTCACGGTGCCTTTCTTGGTGATCTCCACCTGCTACACCTGCATACGCCTCCGCATCCGGCGCCTCTCATACCCGGGCCGCCAGCGGACAGAGCGGCTTGTGGCTGGGGTCGTGGTGGCCTTCGCCATCTGCTGGCTCCCCTACCACACGGTCAACTTGGTGGCCATTTCTTCTGAGCTGCTGGAGGGGACTGACAGAGAGCTGGCGGAGAGACTGCATGAGGCGTCCATCATAGGCCACTGCATCTCCGCTTTTCTGGCCTTCTTTAGCAGCTGCCTCAATCCCCTGCTCTACGCCTGTGCTGCCCGCAGCTTCCGCAGCAGTCTGAGGGGGACCCGGCTGGCCAAGCTGTTTGAGCAGATGGCCCAGAACCTGGAGACCGAGAGCTCCAAGGAGTTGTCGACCATGGACAAAAGAGAGGTCACATTCAACCCCAGCCAAAGCCACGTCTCCGTTGGCATCTGACCTCATGAATACCGGTGGCTGCCTGCCTGCCTGACTCTCTTTACTCCCTGGGGGCTTCTTACTTCATGAGGTAAACCCCTTGGGAGTTGAAGGGTCGAAGGCTAAGTCCTTCTGGGGATTAGTCAGCGGGGAGCCTGGCTCCGAGGCTAGATGGCAGAGTAGATCCTGAGCGGGTCTGTGGAACTCCAAAAGCATTTCCAGGCACAGAGTGTATGGAGTGATGTTTTATCTTCAATTTCTCAGGGCAGAGGGAACCTCCTGCCCCACCCCCACAACCACAGAAGATCATATTTCTGAGGAACAATCACGGCAGCAGAGCCTGGGAGGCAAGGAGGCCCAGATGGCTAAGGGATCCATATTCACAGAAGAGGAAGCTGGCTGTTCACTACTAATTGGTTTCCCGGTGGGACCTCCACAAGCCAGTTGCCCTCTCTAGGTTCTGGTTTGAAGTTGTACAGGGGCTCAGCAGTGTTGATTAGCAACCCTGGGCTGTACGGAAGGAACTCGGGGAGGCTGGGAGAGGAGCCTGAGTGGGAGGCGGGAGTAGAATAGAAAAGACTGGGGATGGAGAGGGCCTGCTGAGAAGGCTGGGGCCAGGGAAAGCTGTGGAATAGACTACAGAGAATCATTAGGGTGGCAAATAAGTCAGGTTATCACCTGTGGGAGTCATATGTGTTCTCAGTCTCCCTAGCCTCCCCAACTCCCTCCCCTCTCCCCCGCCTCTAACCCTCTGATCTCCTAGGCCTTCCTAGACCCTTCATTTCCATGATTCTTTCAGTCATCCAGCCTTCCCAGACCCACTGGACTCTATAGCCCCTCCTGAACTCCTGAGTGACCCCAACCCCTCCAATCCCCCTCAGCCTCTTCAGACGCTCCTGGCTCCCTGGCCATTCTGCCCCCCCAAGTCCTCCCTCCTGCCTCAATCCCTCCAGCACTCCCCAGCCCCACAAACCGATCATGCCCCCCAAGACTGAAATCTGGCATGGCTGTTGCCAGCCCCAAAATGACTGGATAATGAGAGCCAAGCTTGTCTCCCCTTGGCTCCACTACAGCCTAGCCCTTGTCCCTGAACCCACCTAGTCGTGACCTTTCCCGGGTCACTAACCCCCCCCAGCCACTACCATAAGTCACTGCCCCTTTATCATGGGGTTTCTCGGTCACTGTATCTCCCTTCACTGCAGCTTCCTGCCACTGCGGCCCTTGGTCAGATAGGATTATTATGTGGATGCTTCACCAAAAGCATAAGTTGGTTAAGTTTGTGTGACCCTTAATTGGTCAGGGTTAGTGAAACCATGCCGTTTTGTCCGAAATAAACGATCTGTACATCTGACAATGACTGAGAACTTCTGTGTTTGTCTGGAGAGGGAGCTATGTCCAGCAGAGCCCAGAGTTGCTTTGAACTATGGTGAGGGAGAGCCCTTAGGTTAGGCCTGAGTCCGTGGCCTTGAATCACCTTTCCTTCACTAGCAAATGAGGAGCATGTATCCAGGGATGTGGTCCGACAGTGGGCCCAGTTGAGCTAGATTGGAACAGTAAGCTACTTGTGGGCAGGAAACAGGTGTCCAACTCTCTTGCAGCATGGCGTAGTGGATAGAATATGGGCCTGGGAGTCAGAAGGTCATGGGTTCTGATCCCGGCTCTGCCACTTGTCTGCTCTGTGACCTTGAGCAAGTCTCTTCACTTCTCTGTGCCTCAGTCACCTCATCAGTAAAATGGGGATCGAGACTACGAGCCCCAAGTGGGACAGGGAGCTGTGTCCAAACCAATTTGCTTGTATCCACCCCAGCGCTTAGAACAGTGCTTGACACACCTTAAGCGCTTAACAGTTACCACAGTTATTATTATTACTTTCCTAAGTATGGGACTCTGCACCCAGTAAGTGCTCAATAAATACCAATGACTGATTAGGAAGGGGTTGAGGAACAGAAGAAGAAGGCTGAAGCTGGGAAGAGGATGGGATTGGGGAGGGACTAGACTTGGGAACCTCCTTTAGTCTCTGGGCTCTACCTTACCTCTCTAGGTAGAGTCCTACCCTGTGTGAACCTCCCTGCCTAGGTCTAGCTTGGGGGGTGCTGCAGGGAAGAAGCTGCTAGTTTACTCTCGGGACACAGCAACTGAGCTCCATTCATTCATTCAATCGTATTTATTCAGCGCTTACTATGTGCAGAGCACTGTACTAAGCACTTGGAATGTACAATTCGGCAACAGAGACAATCCCTGCCCAATAATGGGCTCACAGTCTAAACGGGGGAGACAGACAGCAAAACAAAACAGAACAAAACAAAACAAGGGAAATGGTCACATGCAGAGGGGAAGGATGGGGGGTTGGGGAGGCATAGTTAAGATTAAGGACATTGTGAGCTCAGAAGAACTGAGTGATTTGGAGACTGGGGGGATGGTAGGAAGTCATCTCAAGGGCTCTTGGAAGGAGCAGAGGGAACTGAAAATAATAATAACGATGATGGTATTTGTTACGTGCTTACTATGTGCCAGCCACTGTACTAAGTGCTGGTAGATACAAGCAAATCAGTTGGACACAGTCCCTGTCCCACGTGGGGCTCACGGTCTCAATCCCCATTTTACAGATGAGGTAATTGAGGCCCAGAGAAGTGAAATGACTTGCCCAAAGTCACACGGCAGACAAGTGGCAGAGCTGGGATTAGAACCTTTGACCTTCTGACTCCCAGGCCCGTGCTCTATACACTATGCTGTGCTGCTTCTCAATGACAGTTCTCCTGGACTAGAGAATAGAGAAGACTGACTGCAGCTGGACATGCACTCCAGGCCAGATCCCTTACAGTACAATACTACGTGCCAGGCACTGTACTAAGCCCTGGGATAGATACAAGATAATGAGGTCAGACACAGTCCCTGTCCCACAGGGGGCTAGTGGGGGTGGGGGGCGGGGAGAAGCAGGTTACATTCTCAACAAACCCCAGGGTACCGTGTCGCATGCTATCCAAACAGTCGTGTTCTGTTGGAAGAATGATCCCTAATTCTTGCACTGGGTTCTATCCAAAACACGCAGTGAAAATATGCCCAATGGAGAACTGAGTGTATTCTGGGTTTTCAGCAAGAAGGACCATATTCTCTGGGGGAGATAGAGGGCTTTGGGGCAGAGTCAAGGAATGAGGGTATTGTCTCCTAAATAACTTCTGTGGGGAATACTAGAAGGAGAGATCAAATGACAAGGAGTGAGGGTGATATCTCCTAAGTAACTGTTGGGGGGAATGCTGAGAGGAGAGGTCAAAGGGGCTTCTGCTGAAATGGAGACGAAGCATGAAAGTGAGTCCTGTCCCAGTGGGGTCAAAATGCTAGATGAGGCTGAAAGGCTGCATCTTATTGCCAGAAGCCACTGAGGACATACTTTCCATTTTAAAATTAGAAAAATAAGACACAAAGCAAATTAGCCGCATCATTACCATGGTCCTCCTGATCCTGTCTCTCCCTTTACCTCCCATCATTCTTACTGAACACATAGGGTTGGCTTTTGTATTAAAGATGCTGCTAGCAGTGTGCGGTTGAAAGGTCTATACTGAAAATCCCTTCATCCATGTGCATACAAAAGACATGACAGTCTGACATTTTTACTGTTTGTGGCATCTACTGTGTCGGGTTTCACAATCATCTGAAATCTTCAGCACAAAAACAGCCACTCTGTTTTTGATTGCAGTGTACCAAGCGGATTTGGTACACTGTGTCAGTGTACCTCAGTGTCTCCAGATTTCAGGTGAGATATTGTCAGAGGCTGCATTCCTACAAAGTTTCCTCTGTCCCCCTTATTTTGGGTGCCCCATTTCAGTCCATCTGCTATACTATAACTGGGTTTCCTGCTGTCATTCTTTCTCCTCACGATTGATCCAGAGCATAACTTCAATGAGGGTAGGTAGAATGACTCCCTCCTCAAACTATGAGCTCTAAGTGGGACAGGGCTGTATCTGACCTGATTATCTTCGAGTGCATAGTAAAGTGCTCTGCCCACAGTAAGTGCTCAATAAATACCGTTGATTGATTTTCCTTTGTCTACCCAGAGCTTAGCATTGTGTTTAGCGCGTGAAGCAGCATGGTCTAGCTAAAAGAGCATGGGCCTAGAGTCAGAAGGACATGGGTTCGAATCCCAGTTCTGCCACTTGTCTGCAGTGAGACCTTGGGCAAGTCACTTAACTTCTCCGTGCCTAGAGAAAGAGGACCTGGGTTCTGATTAGACTGATTAGACTGTAAGCCTGTCAAAGGGCAGGGACTGTAAGCCTGTCTGCAGTGTGACCTTGGGCAAATCACTTAATTTTTTGGGCCTCAGTTCCCTCATCTGCAAAATGGGGATTCAAAACACGTTCTCCCTCCTACTTAGACTGTGAGCTTTACATGGGACCTGACGATCTGGTATCTACCCCAGTGTGTGGCATGTAGTAAGTGCTTAACAAAAACCACAGTTAGTATTATTGCTATTACATGTACATGATAGGCACACTGACACAGAGTCCCACACTCACACTAACCCTGAAATAGAGACACAGACAGACAGACCCTACAGCACACAGTCACACACAACACAGATACACAAATACTGACTCCCACTGACATTAATCCTGGAGCACACAATCACACCCACTGACTTGGACACACACACACACTGGCAGACACCCACATACACCCAGTCACTGATACTGACTAAAGGTCCTAGGAGAGAGGCAGGGATGGGGGTCCTGAGAGGAGAGGGGAATAGCTGGGGCCTGAGGACACTCCAAGGAGAAGGGAAGTTGCAGGAGGTATTTGGTGGAGAGAGGAGCAGAAACCAAGAACATTGGGGAGTGAGGATCAGAGAGTCCCGTAGGGAGAGAAGTAGGGGTTGGGAACTCTGGAAGAAGAAGAAGGGAAAGTGCTAGAGGCATGGAGAAGGAGGAGAGACGATGCTGAGAGTATTGTGGGGTGAAGATCTGAAACACTGTAAACTAGACTGTAGACTGCAAGCTTCTTCTGGGCAGGGAACATGTCTACCAACTCTTTTATATTATACTCTCCCAAGCGATTAGTACAGTGCTCTGTGCACAGTAAGTACTCAACAAATACCACGGATTGACTGTGGGGAAGGGGGAATAAGTCAGCAACATTCCCTTCTCGGCCTCTGGCCTTTTCTCCCCTACCCAGATTTCTGCTGTAATTCAGTGTCTTCCCTGTCTCTCCCCCAACTTCTTCCTCCCACCCGACTGTCTCTTTCCCTTGCTCCACCAGGACAGTGACCGGAGGCAGTATCCCATGTGAAGGAGGTCCCCATCCTACTGGCATTGGGCCCCTGAACATGCCCCCCCCCCCCGGCCTCACAGTAATCAGGCTTTCCAAGAACCGTTTACAAGGACTATGGTTATCAGACAGTGTGGTGCAACTTTTTTCGCTGTGTGACAGCAGCCGAGCACCTTAGTCTTCCTTCTTCTTGCCCCCGGTGGGTGAGATGGGCGGGGAGAGGAGGGGCTTACCACATAGGGTAATAAGCTACCCAGCAGCCCTCGATTCTAGCAAAGCTTGGGCAACTGAAAACCACAGCTAATCCATCCACTAGGATTCATAGCAAGATGGCAGGATTCCATCCCACTTGTTTTCAGGACTTGTTTTCAGGAGGGTCCTGAAACCAAAGTTACCACTTTTTGATCAGCTGCCTGATACTTTTTCAAAAGCCTAAGTATAAAGCATCCTACTTCCTCATTTCTTCAATTCAAGCAACAGAGATGTTAACCCACTTCCTTTTTCTATTTTACTCCATGCTGACAACTGTTTTAAGGAAAAGGCAGACACTCACCCGTGACCTCTTCCGGAGTCGCTGATAAAGAACCAGTTTACTGACAGGAGTTCCTCTCTCTTCCACTACAATACCTTCTAGCCTGTAAGCTCATTGTGGGCAGGGAATGTGTCTGCTTATTGTTATATTGTACTTTCCCAAGCACTTAGTATGGTGGTCTGCACACAGTAAGTGTTCAGTAAATACAATCGATCGACAATGAATACGATTTACTGACTGACTTACCGCATCCCTAGAGTGGTGGTGAGTGAAGGGACAATATAAGAATATTTCACAGAGTGTCAACTGTGTGCGAAGCACTGTACTAAGCACGGGGGAAGAATACAATAGAGGATGAACACCGCAGGGTGCTGACTCTCAGGGAGTTCAAAATCTAGGCCCAGAAGGCTGGAGGCAAACAGATGAGCCCATAAGATTGAATACATAAGGACACAAGGACAACAATAAACACAAGACCACCAGAACATTGCAGTTGAAGGAGATGTTCAGGGTCCAGGGCTCTGCTCAATCAATCAATGGTATTTGAGCACTGTACTGAGCACTCGCGAGAGTACGATAAAGTAAGTAGACATGATCTCCGCCTTCAAAGAGTTTGCCATCTAGCAGGAGCCATACTCACTAAAATTATAGGTGAGGGAGAAAATAGTGGTATTTGTTAATCACTTATTATTTGGCAAGTACCGGGCTAAATGCTGGGCTAGACTTACTATAAGCAGCTCAGACACAGTCCCTGTCCTACGTGGGGTTCGCAGTCTCAGATGCGAAACCTGAAGCACAGAGCAGTTAAGTGACTTGCCCAAGTCATGCAAAGGCAAGCAGTGGAGAACCTGCATCTCCTGACTCCCAGACCTGTGGTCTTCACACTAGGCCCTGTTGCTTCTAAACTGCCTTGCCAGAGTCAGGCAGTAGGGAAGGCCTTGGGCAGGTGGCCGGCCCCAGCAGTTGATTCATTCAGGCCCCCAGGAGCTGGCTCCCTGCTCTCCAGGGACACAAGTGCCAAGCTCCAGCCACCCTGTGCCACAGCTTTCCCAATGACCCCCAAGGTGAGGTGCCCCAAGGTGGGTTCACTCTGGGTGCCCCCCACCAGTTGCATTGCCCACCCTCACCCCAAATCAGAAGGGTTGGGGGCCTCAGCTCCAGAAATCTAGAGCCTCAGGACTCTAGAGCCTCAGAAACCTAGAAACTCAGGAACATCTAACCTCAGGAGCCCAGAACCCCAGGAACCTGGAACCTCAGAATTCCAGAACCTCAGAAGGCTGAAATCTTGGGATCAACAGAGCTCAGGAGGCCAGAACCTCAGGAGTACAGAACCTCAGGATCCCAGGACCTCAAGACGCTGGAACCTCAGGAACCTGGAACCTCAGGAATCCAGAACCTCTGGAGTCTGGAACCTCAGGAGCCCAATAGAATCCAGAACCTCTGAAGTCTGGAACCTCGGGAGCCCAGAACCTCAGGAGTCTGGAAGCTCAGGAGGTCAGAGCCCCAGGAGCCGGGAAACTCAGGAGGACAGAGCCTCGGGATCCCAGAACCTCAAGAGGCCAGAGCATCAGAAGCTCAGAACCTCAGGAGCCTGGAACCTCAGGAACCTGCAGACCATTGAGCCACCATGCCTGGGTCCTGCGATGCCCTCGCCTTCACGTGGCTCAGTGGAAAGAGCACGGGCTTAGGAGTCAGGGGTCATGGGTTCTAATCCCAGCTCCGCCACCTGTCAGCTGTGTGACTTTGGGCAAGTCACTTAACTTGTCGGTGCCTCAGTCACCTCATCTGTAAAATGGGGATGAAGACTGTGAGCCCCACATGGGACAACCTCATTACCCTGTATCTACCCCAGCGCTTAGAACAGTGCTTGGCACATAGTAAGCGCTTAACAAATACCAACATTATTACTGTTATTATTATTCTCCCGCACCCCGCTGCGTCATACTGGGCCTCTGCTCCTGACTGATTCAGGACCCCTCCCCGAGACATCCTTCCCCCACCCCTTAGGCCCCAACTCAGGACCTAGTCCTAACCACCACCCTGACCATTCCCACAAACAAATTACTTTCCTTCCTGCTTTCTTCACCTACTTTCTCACAGCCACTGCCACCTGGCTCCCAGCCCATCCTGAGGCCACCACTGAGATAGGCCTCTTTGTTTTCTCACCCCATCCTCCTACCCTCTACACCCTGCTCCAGTGGTTGGAGAGTAGGAGTTGACAGTTCCCTCTGATTCGGGGAGCTCCCATGCAATTTCCCCTCAATTCCAGTCACTCACTATCTCCCTCTTTTATAACAATAATAATAATAATAATGATATTTGTTAAGCACTTACTTTGTGCCATGCACTGTTCTAAGCAGTGGGGTAATAATAATAATGTTGGTATTTGTTAAGCGCTTACTACATGCAGAGCACTGTTATAAGCGCTGGGGTAGATACAGGTGAATGAGGTTGTACCACATGAGGCTCACAGTCTTCACCCCCATTTTACAGATGAGGGAACTGAGGCACAGAGAAGTAAAGTGACTTGCCTACAGTCACACAGCTGACAAGGGGCAGAGTAGGAAATCAGGTTGTCCGATGTGGGGCTCACGGTCTTAATCCCCATTTTGGGGATGAGGTAACTCAGGCCCAGAGAAGTGAAGTGACTTGCCCAAAGTCACAAAGCTGACAAGTGGCAGAGCCGGGATTAGAACCCTCGATTAGAACCCATGATCTCTAACTCCCAAGCATGTGCTCTTTCCACTAAGCCATGCTGCTTCTCACGCTGCTTATCCACCACAACCTCAGATCATGGTCGCCTGCTGGCCCCCTGCTCCCACCTCTGGTCTTTATCCCGCCTACTTAGCTTGTGAGCCCCTTGAGTGACAGGAATCGTTTCCAACCTAATTATCCTGTGTCTACAGTGTTTGGCACATAGTAAACGCTCAAGATACCAAAATAATATTGATCATCTTTAGAGAATTTAATGACAATCCGCAATCTCCAATCCTCACTTCCCAAACTTCATTATTGACAGCTTCATGAGTGACCCTCAAACACCACTACCCACCAATTCCTCCTCCTCCTTACCTCTGTCCCCGATGGCCCTCATACACTCTCCTGGTCACTCTCTAAAGGATGTTCCTGTTTCTTCTCTGCCTCAGATCTTCCCACCGCCATCACCCATAACCTACAACTGTCAATCTACCAAATTTTCTTCAAGAAAGATCTTGACCACCAGGCTTTGAGCAGTCTTTCTTGCACCCAGTCACAAACTACTCTTTCCTCAAATGCTTTCTCACCTCTAGGAGCTTCCACCATCCCCTCTTACAGGGGTGCAAATGGGATCAGGTATTTGATGGTGTGTTTACCGCCTTGATTGTAAGGTACTCACCAAAGGACTGCACCCAGTAAGCACTCAATAAAGACCACGGATTGACTGATTGACAGCTGCCCAAGGTGCAGCTCAGAAAGTGGAACGGTCAGAATTGCAAACCACTAAGTTGACATGCCTGCTTCTGAGAGAGTCCTGAAAGTGGGATACCCTCTCTAGACAGGCGGTGGATCAACTCAGTGTCTCTGTGTAGATGACTCCCTGAGCTACCTTGCCAGCCTTAACTGCTCTTCTTTGCAATCTTTCATGCCCTCTTACTTCCAGGACTTCTCTATCTGGATGTCTCAGTGCTTAGAACAGTGCTTGGCACATAGTAAGTGCTGAACAAATACCATAATTATTATTATGTCTCACCAAAACTTCAAGCTCAAAATATCCAAGATTGAACTCACCTTCCCTCCCAAATCCTCTCCTCCACATCACTGTCCCATCACGATTGACAACTCCATGACCCTCTCCATCTCATAAGCCAAATACCTTAGTACTTTTCTTAACTCCTCCCTCTCTTTCAATGCCCATATTTATCTGATATACTGAAGCAGCATGAAGCAAGAAGCAACATGGTGTAGTGGCTAGAGCAGGGGCGTGTGAGTCAGAAAGGTCGTGGGTTCTAATCCTAGCTCTGCCACTTGTCTGCTGTGTGACCTTGGGCAAGTCACTTCACTTCTCTGTGCCTCAGTTACCTCATCTGTAAAATGAAGATTGAGACTGTGAACCCGATGTGGGACAGGGACTATGTCCAACCCAATGTGCTTGTATCCACCCCAGGGCTTAATACAGTACCTGACACACAGTAAGCACACAACAAATACCACAATTATTATTATTATTATCTGTTACTAAATCCTTTCACTTCTTCCTCCACATTTCCAAGATCTGTCCTTCCCTCTCCTTACGAACAGCCATCACACTGCCTCAGGCACACTGCCTCAGGCACTAGTCATATCAATCAATCATTTTTATTGAGCGCTCACTGTGTGCAGAGCAGTTTTCAGCACTTGGGAGAGTACAGTATATAAGAGGTGGTAGACTTGTTCCCTCCCCACAAGGAGCTTACAGTCTAGAGGGGGAGAAGGGCATGAAGATAAACTACAGATGTGTACAAAAGTGCTGAGGGACTGAGGGTGGGCTACAAATCCAAGTACTAAGGTGACGCCAAAGGGAGAGGGAATAGGGGAAATGAGGGCTTAGTCGGGGAAGACCTCTTGGAGAAGATGTGGTTTTAATAAGGCTTTGAAGGTGGGAAGAGTGATTGCCTGTTGGATATTAAGGGGGAGGGAGTTCCAGGCCAGAGGCAGGATGTGGGAAGGGGTTGGCAGTGAGATAAATGAGATTGAGGCACAGTGATTAGGTTAGCATCAGAGGAGTGAAGCATGCAGGCTGGGTTGTAGAAGGAAATCAGTGAGGGAAGATAATAATAATAATGGTATTTATTAAGTGCTTACTATGTGCCAGGCACTGTACTAAGCACTGGGGTGGATACAAGCAAATAGGGTTGAACACAGTTCCTTGTCCCATGTGGGGCTCACACTCTCAATTCCCATTTTACAGATGAGGTAACTGAGGCCCAGAGATTCATTCAATTCTATTTATTGAGCACTTACTGTGTGCAGAGCGCTGTACTAAGTGCTTGGGAAGTACAATTTGGCAACAGATAGAGATAATCCCTACCCAACAATAATAATAATAATAATGTTGGTATTTGTTAAGCGCTTACTATGTGCAGAGCACTGTTCTAAGCGCTGGGGTAGGCACAAGGGAATCAGGTTGTCCCACATGGGGCTCACAGTCTTAATCCCCATTTTACAGATGAGGTAACTGAGGCACAAAGAAGTTAGGTGACTTGCCCAAAGTCACACAGCTGGCAAGCGGCAGAGCCGGGATTCAAAACCATGATCTCTGACTCCAAAGCCCGTGTTCTTTCCACTGAGCCATGGCTCACAGTCTAGAAGGGGGAGACAGACAACAAAACAAAACAAGTAGACAGGCATCACTACCATCAAAACAGATAAATAGAACCATAGATAAATGCACATCATTAATAAAATAAATAGAGCCCAAAATAGTACAAATATATACAACTGCTGTGGGGAGGAGAAGGGGGTAGAGAAGAGGGAGGGAGTAGGGGCAATGGGGAGGGGGGGAGGAGCAGCTCGGGGGGTCGTGTAACAGAGATGTTAAGTGACTTGCCCAAAGTCACAAAGCAGACAAATGGCAAAACTGGGATAAGAACTCATGACCTTCTGACTCCCAGGCCAGTGCTCTATCCACTAGGCCATGCTGTTTCTCAAGGATAAAAGGGGGCAATGTGATTAAATGCTTTAAAGCCAATGGCAAGGAGTTTCTATCTGATGCAGAGGCTACTGACTACTATATCAGCGTGGCACAGTGGAAAGAGCCTGGGCTTGGGAGTCAGAGTTCAAGGGTTCGAATCCCGGCTCTGCCGCTTGCCAGCTGTGTGACTTTGGGCAAGTCACTTAACTTCTCTGTGTCTCAGTTACCTCATCTGTAAAATGGGGATTAAAACTGTGAGCCCCATGTGGGACAACCTGATCTCCTTGTATCCACCAGCGCTTAGAACAGTGCTTTGCACATAGTAAGCGCTTAACAAATACTACCATTTATTTATATCAGCCTTCGCATTGGTCTTCCTGCCTCCAGTCTCTCCCCTCTCCAGTCCATACTTGACTCTGCTGACTGGATCATCATTCTAAATTATCTTTCTACAATCATCTCCCCACTCTTCTAAATCTTCCAATGATTGTCCATTCCTCTCTACAACAAGCAGAAACTCTTCAATGAAACTCTTTAAAAATACTTAGCTTCCACTCTACTTATCAACTCCACCCTCTCTACTCATCTCGACTCTCTCGCCCCCCTTTCCCTCCGCCACTCTTGCTCCACTAACCCACAGCTCTGGATCATCTCCTCTGTCCGCCTCCTACGCTTCTATGCTCGAGCTGCTGAGCGCTGCTGGCGAAAGTCCAAGCACCAAGCCGACCTCACACACTTCAAATTTATCCTTTCCTGCCTTAACTCTGCCCTCTCCTCCGCCAGGCAAAACTTCTTCTCCTCCCTCATCGACACCCATGCCCGCCACCCCCGCCAATTGTTCCGGACCTTTAACTCTCTCCTTAGGCCCCCTGTTCCTCCCCCTCCCCCATCTCTCACCCCCAGTGATCTGCCCACCTACTTCATCACAAAAATCAACACAATCAGGTCTGAGCTCCCCAGAGTCACCCCTCCGCCTCTCCCCTCCCCCCCACCAACCCTCTCCCCTACTTTCCCATCCTTCCCTGCAGTATCCTCAGAGGAGATCTCCTCCCTCCTCGCAAGTGCCACCCCCTCCACCTGCACCTCGGACCCCATTCCCTCTCACCTTATTAAAAACATCGCCCCTGCCCTCCTCCCTTCCTTAACTTCTAATTTTTACCACTCAATCTCCAATGGCTCCTTCCCCTCTGCCTTCAAACATGCCCACGTCTCCCCCATCCTAAAAAAACCCGCTCTTGACCCCACTTCCCCCTCCAGTTATCGCCCTATCTCCCTACTACCCTTCCTTTCCAAAATCCTAGAACGAGTCGTCTACAATCGCTACTTAGAATTCCTTAACTCCCATTCTCTCCTGGACCCCCTCCAATCTGGCTTCCGTCCCCTCCACTCTACTGAGACTGCTCTCTCTAAGGTCACCCATGACCTCCTTCTTGCCAAATCCAATGGCTCCTACTCCATTCTAATCCTCCTTGACCTCTCTGCTGCCTTTGACACTGTCGACCATCCCCTCCTCCTCCATACCTTATCTCACCTTGGCTTCACGGACTCTGTCCTCTCCTGGTTATCCTCTTATCTCTCTGGCCGGTCATTCTCGGTCTCCTTCGCAGGTGCCTCCTCCCCCTCCCATCCTTTAACTGTTGGAGTTCCTCAAGGGTCAGTTCTTGGCCCTGTTCTGTTCTCCATTTACACTCACTCCCTTGGTGAACTCATTCGCTCTCACGGCTTTGACTACCATCTCTACGCAGATGACACGCAGATCTACATCTCCTCCCCTGTCCTCTCCCCCTCCCTTCAGGCTCGCATCTCCTCCTGCCTCCAGGATGTCTCCACCTGGATGTCGGTCCGCCACCTAAAACTCAACATGAGCAAGACTGAGCTCCTCATCTTCCCTCCCAAGCCCGGTTCTCTCCCAGACTTCCCTATCACCGTGGATGGCACGACCATCCTTCCTGTGTCTCGGGCCCGCAATCTCGGTGTCATCCTTGACTCGTCTCTCTCGTTCACCCCACACATCCTATCCGTTACCAAGACCTGCTGGTTTCACCTTCACAATATCGCCTAGATCCGCCCTTTCCTCTCCACCCAAACGGCTACCTTACTGCTACGGGCTCTCGTTATATCCCGGCTAGACTACTGTGTCAGCCTTCTCTCTGATCTCCATTCCTCCTCTCTCGCCCCGCTCTAGTCTATTCTTCACTCCGCTGCCCGGCTCATCTTCCTGCAGAAACGATCTGGGCATGTCACTCCCCTTCTTAAACAACTCCAGTGGTTGCCTATCGACCTCCGCTCCAAACAAAAACTCCTCGCTCTAGGCTTCGAGGCTCTCCATCACCTTGCCCCTTCCTACCTCTCCTCCCTTCTCTCTTTCCACTGCCCACCCCGCATGCTCCGCTCCTCTGCCGCCCACCTCCTCACTGTCCCTCGGTCTCGCCTATCCCGCCGTCGACCCCTGGGCCACATCCTCCCGCGGTCCTGGAACGCCCTCCCTCCTCACCTCCGCCAAACTAATTCTCTTCCCCTCTTCAAAACCCTACTTAAAACTCACCTCCTCCAAGAGGCCTTCCCAGACTGAGCTCCCCTTCTCCCTCTACTCCCTCTACCGCCCCCCCCCTTCACCTCTCCGCAGTTTAACCCTATTTTCCCCCCATTTCCCTCTGCTCCTCCCCGTCTCCCTTCCCATCCCCTCAGCACAGTACTCGTCTGCTCAACTGTATATATTTTCATTACCCTATTTATTTTGTTAATGAAATGTACATCGCCTTGATTCTATTTAGTTGCCATTGTTTTTACGAGATGTTCTTCCCCTTGACTCTATTTATTGCCATTGTTCTTGTCTGTCTCCCCCGATTAGACTGTAAGTCCATCAAAGGGCAGGGACTGTCTCTATCTGTTGCCGACTTGTTCATCCCAAGCGCTTAGTACAGTGCTCTGCACATAGTAAATGCTCAATAAATACTATTGAATGAATGAATGAATACTTATCCAATCTCCTCTCCCACTGTACCCCAGCTCGCTTGCTTCATTTCTTTCAAGCCAACCTATTCGCTGTACCTCATTCTCACCTCTGTCACCGCAGGCCTCTAGTTCAAGCCCTCCCCACTGTTTGGAACTCCCTCTCCTATCATACATGACAGACCGTGGCTTTCCCCATCTTCAAAACCCTTTTGAAATTACATCTCTTCCCAAAAGCCTTCCCTGATGAATTCCTAATCTCATCACATACCCCTTTTACTGCCACTTCAGCCCTTGGAGACTCACATCCCACAGTAGCATTTAGGTACCTATCTTTCTACTCTATTACTGCCTCTTACCTGTGACTTATTTTAGTGTCTATCTCCCCTGATGGTTTCTCAGCTCCTTGAGGGCAAGGATAGTGTCTAGTCACTCTACTGTACTTGTGATTCATTCATTCATTCACGCATTTATTGAGCTCTTACTGTGTGCAAAGTACTGTATTAAGTGCTTGATTGATTTGATTGACAGGCCTTTCCCGCTTCTTCTACTGACTTTCCTCTCGCATGGACTGGTTTTCAGATGCTTTCCTTTCTGCTTTCACCCTTCTGTTAAACCACTCTGCCTGCTTTCCCCTTGCCCCCACCCTTTCCCCTCCAAGAAAACACAATTCTATTCACGTCCCCTGGCGCTTTGGATAGCTCACCACTTCAGGACTTCCCTGGGTGGGGAGGAAGAGAGAAGGTCGAGGAGATTATAGTAACAATAATAATTGTGGTATTCGTTAATCACTTTCTATGTGTCAGGCACTGTACCAAGCAATGGGGTGGATACAAGCAAATCGGGTTGGACACAGTCTCTGTCCTACACGGGGCTCACAGTCTCAAACTGTGAAGAAGCAGCATGGCTCAGTGGAAAGAGCATGGGCTTTGGAGTCAGGGCTCATGAGTTCGAATCCCAGCTCTGCCACTTGTCGGCTGTGTGACTGTGGGCAAGTCACTTAACTTCTCTGTGCCTCAGTTCCCTCATCTGTAAAATGGGGATTAAGACTGTGAGCCCCACGTGGGACAACCTGATTCCCCTATGTCTACCCCAGCGCTTAGAACGGTGCTCGGCACATAGTAAGCGCTTAACAAATACCAACATTATTAAACCCCACTTTACAGATGAGGTAACTGAGGCACAGAGAAGTGAAGTGTGAAGGTCACACAGCAGACAAGTGGCAGAGGTGGGATTAGAACCCATGACCTGCTGATTCCCAAAACCATGTTCTATCCACTATGCCATGCTATTTCAGGGAGGAACGTGTTCGAGGTCACCCAGCAGGTCAAGGAGACCCAGCAAGTCAGACCAAGCCTTTGGACTTCTCTGGACCATATGACCTATTTTTTATGGGATTTGTTAAGTGTCTACTACATGCCAGGCACTGTACTAAGCACTGAGATAGATAAAAGATAATCAGGTTGGCCACAGACTGTGTCCCACGTGGGGGTTCTCTCTGACCTCCCTTCCTCCTCTCTCGCCCCGCTCCAGTCTATTCTTCACTCCGCTGCCCGGCTCATCTTCCTGCAGAAACGATCTGGGCATGTCACTCCCCTTCTTAAACACCTCCAGTGGTTGCCTATCGACCTCCGCTCCAAACAAAAACTCCTCACTCTAGGCTTCGAGGCTCTCCATCACCTTGCCCCTTCCTACCTCTCCTCCCTTCTCTCTTTCCACTGCCCACCCCGCATGCTCCGCTCCTCTGCCGCCCACCTCCTCACCGTCCCTCGGTCTTGCCTATCCTGCCGTCGACCCCCGGGCCACGTCCTCCCGCGGTCCTGGCACGCCCTCCCTCCTCACCTCCGCCAAACTAATTCTCTTCCCCTCTTCAAAACCCTACTTAAAACTCACCTCCTCCAAGAGGCCTTCCCAGACTGAGCTCCCCTTCTCCCTCTACTCCCTCTACCGCCCCCCCCTTCACCTCTCCGCAGCTTAACCCTATTTTCCCCCCATTTCCCTCTGCTCCTCCCCGTCTCCCTTCCCATCCCCTTAGCACAGTACTCGTCTGCTCAACTGTATATATTTCCATTACCCTATTTATTTTGTTAATGAATTGTACATCGCCTTGATTCTATTTAGTTGCCATTGTTTTTACGAGATGTTCTTCCCCTTGACTCTATTTATTGCCATCGTTCTTGTCTGTCCGTCTCCCCCGATTAGACTGTAAGCCCGTCAAACGGCAGGGACTGTCTCTATCTGTTGCCGACTTGTTCATCCCAAGCGCTTAGTACAGTGCTCTGCACATAGTAAATGCTCAATAAATACTATTGAATGAATGAATGAATAAATTCCCATTTTACAGATGAGGCAATCAAGGCACAGATAAGTGAAGTCATTTCCCCAAGATCACACAGCAAACTAGTGGCAGAACGGGGATTAGAACCCAGGCGCTTCTGTCTCCAGGCCCGTGCTCTAGCCACTAGACCATGCTGCTTCTCTATCTCCCTTCTCTTTCCCTCACCTATCCCACACAATTCCCTACCACCCTAAATCGAGTCCAAACTCATGACCGATCCAGGCTCCACCCCAAGAAACAGTGTGGTCTGTGAGTCAGAGGACCTGAGTTCTAATTTTAGTTCTGCTACTTGCCTGCTGTGTGACCTTGGATAAGTCACTTAATTTCTTTGAGGCTCAATTGTCTCATCTCTATAATGGGGTTTAAATATCTGTTCTCCTGCCTACTGAGACGATGAGCCCTCTGAGGGCCAGGGACTGTGTCCAAACTGCACTTTCCTTATCTATTCTGCATGTTCCTTACCTATTCCAGGGTTTAGCACAGTACTTAGCATATAGTAAGCACTTAAGTATCACGCTGGTCAAATCATCCCTTTCCAGCTTGGCAGAAAATGCCTCGTTCCCTTCCCAAGGCAGAACTGATCTAGTATGGACTCAAAAGCCCAAGCAAGAGTTCAGACCCACCGGACAAGATGACCCTGGGAGAGACTGAAAGTTTCGGAAACAGAGAGGTCAGCCAGCGATCTGAGCCAGACACAGACTGCGAGACAAAATGATGGCCAGGCAAGAAAGACACGGATATAAACCAAAAACTCAGAGACGGTTATAAAAAGAGGCAGAGAATCAGAAAAACAGTTACAGAGGCAGAAGCAGGGACCCAGACGCAGACATGAGGACACAAGGTCACTCAGGATGGCCTAGGAAGGCTGAAAAGTCGAAAACAATGGACACCCATCTGCCCTGATGCCTCAGGGCAAAACAGAAAAAAAAGGTGATAAAAGGGTGCCAAACAGCTAATTAGCTCGGGAATGCAAACAATTAAATAGATTAGAGCATGGGGGTTTTCTTCCTAAAGGTCTGACCCAGCTCAGAGATTTTTAGTTCCTACCGTCCCAACGTGGCCAAGATCCGCCCTTTCCTCTCCATCCAAACCGCTTCCACGTTAATAAACCACTCATCCTATCCCGCCCAGTTTACTATATCGGCCTCCTTTCTGACCTCCCAACCCCCGCCTCTCCCCACTTCAGTCCATACTTCAGAGAAGCAGCGTGGTTTACTGGAAAGGGCAAGGGGTTGGGAGTCAGAGGAGATGGGTTCTCAACCCCGCTCCACCACTTGTCTGCTATGTGACCTTGGGCAAGTCACTTATCTTCTCTGTGTCTCAGCTCAACTGTAAAATGGGGATTCAGACTGTGAGCTCCACGTGGGACAGCCTGATTACCTTGTAACTACCCCAGGGTTTAGAACAGTGCTTGGCACACAGTAAGTGCTTAATAAATACCATTATTATTATTATTATTGTTTCACTCTGCTGCCCGGATTAACTTTCTACAAAAACGTTCAGGATATGTCACCCCCCTTTCCAAAAATCGCCTGCCGTTGCCTATCCACTTCCATATCAAACAAAAACTCCTCACTTATTGGCTTTAAAGCTTTCCATCACCTTGCCTCCTCCTAACTCACCTCCCTTCTCTCCTGCATCCCAAGCTGCACATTCCCCTCCTCTGGTGCTAACCTTCTCACTGTGCCTCCATCGCCCAGTCTCGCTGCCGACCCATGGTCCACGTCCTACCTCTGGCCTGGAATGCCCTCCCTCCTCAAATCTGCCAGACTATCACTCTTCCCCCCTTCAAAGCCCTACCGAAGGCGCACCTCCTCCAAAAGGCCTCCCCAGACTAAGCCCCACTTTTCGTCAGCTCCCACTCCCTTCAGCATCATCACGACTCGCTCCCTTTGCTCTTCTTCTCCCCGCCCCACAGCACCTATGTATATATGTATATTTCTATAATTTTATTTATTCATATTAATGCCTGTTAACTTGTATTGATGTCTGTCTCCTCCCCTCTAGACTGTGAGCCTGTTGTGGGCAGGGATTGTCTCTTTATTGCTGCATTGTACTTTCTAAGCACTTAGTACAGTGCTCTGCACACAGTAAGCACTCAATAAATATGACTGAATTTCAGGATATTCCAGGGACCTTTCTGTCAACTGCCAGTATTTCCAAGAATCCCCTCCTAGTTATTCTGTGCCCAGGACTGCAGTCAGGGACCTCAGGATCTGTTTTTTGTTACTAGTTCTTTGAAAACTGACATGGTGAGGCCCTGTCAGTCTCCCATCCTTGGAAGAAAAGTGAAAGATGAAAGACAGCTGAAGACTAAATGTCAGTGTGCTTAGCTGAAAGACACCTTAGTCCCATAAATTCCATTAAGATGAACAACAGAAGGCAAGGTGGTTTTCATTTATAATAATGTTGGTATTTGTTAAGCGCTTACTATGTGCAGAGCACTGTTCTAAGCGCTGGGGTAGACACAGGGGAATCAAGTTGTCCCACGTGGGGCTCACAGTCTTAATCCCCATTTTACAGATGAGGTAACTGAGGCACAGAGAAGTTAAGAGACTTGCCCACAGTCACACAGCTGACAAGTGGCAGAGCTGGGATATTTATGTATTCTTTCTCTGTGATCTCTGATTTTGAATATTATTGCATGTAGACGTGATGTTCAGATTTGTAGATATGATGTTCAAAATGTGTGGCAACCATCAGAAATAGATCAGGCAGGTTAATCTACAATAAATGCAAAATCAGCTTCATGGACTTGACAAAACCTGATCTCCCCTGATCTCAGACACTAAGCAAGCCTAAATCTGGCTAGAACCTGCAGGGGAGACCCCTTGGATTACCTACTGCCCTTAAAACACAAATAATGGTATTTGTTAAGCACTTACCATGTGTCAAGCACTGTTCTAAGCGCTGAGTAGATACAAGCTAATCAGGATGGACACAGTCCCTGTCCCACATGGTGCTCACAGTCTTAATCCCCATTTTCAAGATGAGGTAACTGAGGTACAGAGAAGTTAAGTGACTTGCTCAAGGTCACACAGCAGACAAATGGCAGAGCCAGAATTAGAACCCAGGTCCTTCTGACTCCCTGGCTTGTGCTCTATCCACTAGGCCATACCTTCAACACAATTGCTAATCTTTCCCCTCCCCTGCAACAAGATGCTTGGAACAACCATGTTTAGTTGTTTGTTGTCTTTCTTGACATAATAATAATAATAATAATAATTGTGGCATCGGTTAAGTGCTTACTATGTCCCAGGTACTGTACTAAATGCTGGGGTGGATACAATTAAATCGGGTTGAACACAGTACCTGCCCCATGTGGGGGCTCACAGTCTCAATTTCCATTTTATAGATGAGGTAACTGAGGCACAGAGAAGTGAAATAACTTGCCCAAGGTCATATAGCAGACAAGTGGTAGAGCCAGGATTTGAACCCTTCTTGAATCTATTGATATGTTCTGTCTGCACAACCTCCTATATTAAGTGCTGGAGAAGATATAATCAATCAATGGTATTTATTAAGTGCTTACTCTGTGAAGAGCTCTGTACTAAGTGCTCTGAACAATACAATGAAGTTAGTAGAATGTTCCCTGCCCAAAACGAGTTTACAGTCTAGAGGGGATATCCTTTGTCCCACTTGGGGGTCACGATCTAAGGTGGAGGGAGAACAGGGATTTTATTCCCATTTTACAGATAAGGTAAATTAGTATAGAGAAGTGAAGTGACCT
This sequence comes from Ornithorhynchus anatinus, assembly GCF_004115215.2. NCBI lineage: Eukaryota > Metazoa > Chordata > Mammalia > Monotremata > Ornithorhynchidae > Ornithorhynchus > Ornithorhynchus anatinus. Next base: position 81,880,666 of record NC_041749.1, on the reverse strand, counting down.
GTCCAAGGTCACACACAAAGCAACTGGCAGGGCTGGGATTAGAACCCAGGTCCTCTGACTCCCAGGCCCGGGGTCTTTCCACTAGGCCTCACTGTTTCTCAAATTTCATGTGTTAAGAAGGGTTTCCCTTGAATTTGTTTTACACTTATTAACTGCAAGCTTTAATGCATGCTGGAGTGGTGGGATTTGGTGAACCAACAATTCCATGTTCCCCCTGTTCTCACCCTTGACGAGTTTATAGACATCAGTCACATACCCCCATCAACATCCCTCTTTCTGAAATGAAGAGTCCTAATCCTTTCAGTTTATCCTCATACAGAAACCTCTCCACTTCCTGATCATTTTGGTTGTCCTTCGCTGTCCTTTCTCTAGCAGTGTGGTATAGTGGCAAGAGTCCAGGCCTGGAAGTCAGAGGACCTGGGTTCTATTCCCAGCTCTGGCACTTGTCTGCTGGGTGACCTTGGGTAAGTCACTTCACTTCTCTGTGCCTCAGTGACCTCATCTGTAAAACAGGGATTGAGACTGTGAGCCCCATGTGGGACATGGACTGTGCCCAATCTGTTTATTTTGTATCTCTTAGTATAATGCCTGGCACATTCATTCATTAATTCAATAGTATTTATTGAGCGCTTACTATGTGCAAAGTACTGTACTAAGCACTTGGAATGTACAATTCAGCAACAGATAAAGACAATCCCTGCCCAATAACGGGCTCACAGTCTAAATAGTAAGCACTTAACAAATACCATAAAAAGCTCTTTTTATTTTTGTCTTTTTATATACTTTTAGGCACTGCAATTTTAAATAAAGAAATGGCAAAAACTTTTGTCTTTTGTTTCATTTCCTATTCCCTTCCAGATGCCACCCAGGATTTTTTTGGCTGCCTCTGTGCATTAAACCAGAGAAGCAGCATGGCTCAGTGGAAAGAGCCCGGGCTTGGGAGTCAGGTCATGGGTTCGAATCCCGGATCTGCCACTTGGCAGCTGTGTGACTATGGGCAAGTCACTTAACTTCTCTGTGCCTCAGTTACCTCATCTGTAAAATGGGGATGAAGACTGTGAGCCCCACGTGGGACAACCTAATTACCCTGTATCCACCCCAGCGCTTAGAACAGTGCTCTGCACATAGTAAGCGCTTAACAAATACCAACATTAAACCAACAATTGGAAGGAACAGTTGAGAATGTCACCATGTCTCTAAGCCGTAAACTCATCCGACTCTAGACTGTAAGCTCAATGTGGGCAGGCATGTTATATTAAACTCTCCCAAGTGCTTAGTACAATGCTCTGCACACAGTAAGCACTCAGTAAATACAATTGATTGATTGATCCATTCCCTGCTACCTCAGAATCCATAATCACATAGGTGCTGTTTCATAGCACTTGCTCTCACTGAAGCTCACCTTTGAGCATAGCCCCATCTGTGTGGCATCTCATCCTCACAAAACTTTCTGGAATTTGAAAACTTAGGGATTTTACTGCAGGGTCCCCCTCTGCCAGATCATTTATGAAGATATTAAACTGCTTGGACTTTTGAGTCCACACTAGGTAAGTTCTACCTTGGGAAGGGAATGGGGAATTTTCTGCCAAACTGGAAGTGGATGATTTGGTACGTGGGGGGAGAGGGGAGGGGTGTGTGTGTGTGTGTGTGTGTGTGTGTGTTGGGGGGGTATTATGATTATATAAAAGTAATAATAATGGTATGGTATTTGTTAAGGAATTACTATATTCCAAGCACTGTCCTCTAGACTGTAAAGTCACTGTGGGCAGGGAAGGTAACTACCAAGTCTTTTTAATTGTCCTCTCCCAAGCACTTTATACAGGGCTCTGCACACAGTAAGCACCCAATAAATACCATTGATTGATTGAAGGTAAAAACACTCACATGCACTTCGCAATGCACTACACCATATCAATCAATTGGTCAGTGGTATTTATCGAGCGCTTACTGAATACACAGCACTGTACTAAGCGATTGGGAGAGTACAACCTAAAAGAGTAGGTATACACAATCCCTATACTCAAGGAGTTTACAACCTAGTGTGGGGAGACAGACGTATTCTCCCAAGAGCTTAGTAGGGTGCTCTGCACAAAGTAAGCGCTCAATAAATACAATTGATTGATAAATTACAGCAAGGGGAAATGGGAGAAGATGAGGATATGGACATAAGTGTTGCAGGCATTTCGAGGTTCCAGGCTGGGGGAGGGTATAAAGAAGGGCAATAAAATAGAGTCAGAGTGAAACCAGGATGGCCATCCAGCGTTTCTAAAACAGCGCAGCCTGGTTTTCAGCTGGCCTGTCTCCTGTCCGGTATGGATATGGCATTGGATGCTTCTATGTTGGATATTTTCATTATCAGTTCCCAGCTTTCCCCACTGTGGCTTCTGATTGACAGGTTCCATGGTTCGGAAGCAGTACCCCTATTTAGAGGGTCCTGGGAGGGGAGAACAGCAGCTCTGGGACAAGTGGAGTGCCAGGGATTCTGCGTGGTAGCTGTTTGGATGGAGAGGAAAGGGGAGAGTTTAGTGATGTTCTTTGGGACCCGATAGGATTTGGTGACAGATTATGTGGGTTGAATGAGAGAGAGGAAGCAAGGATAACGCCAAGGTTACGGGCTTGTGAGACGGGAAGGATGGTGGTGCCATCTACAGTGATGGGAAAGTCAGGGAGAGGACAGGGTTTGGGTGGGAAGATAAGGAGCTCTGCTTTGGACATGTTAAGTTTGAAAGGACTAAGCTAGAGTTGAAAGGACTAAGATAGAAAAATACCTGGAGGTTAATTCATTCATTCATTCATTCAATAGTATTTATTGAGTGCTTACTATATGCAGAGCACTGTACTAAGCGCTTGGAATGTACAAATCAGTAACAGAGACAGTCCCTGCCCTTTGACGGGCTTACGGTCTAATCGGGAATTACTATATTCCAAGCACTGTCCTCTAGACTGTAAAGTCATGCTACGGATTTTTAATAATCACGTCTATTCAAAATCCATCTCTCCAAACAAAATCCTTGGTTGAATACAGCTAACCAGTTATTCTGGGAAAAGAGGGAGCCTTGTGTACGGCATGAGCTCTTCCAGCTCTAGGATTCTGTGATTATCTGCTGCCCTCTTGTGACTCTAAGCGTCTAGGCGCTGGAGATATGTCAGGAGAATTATTACCTTTGAGCAGAAAAGTAACCTACTGCCCTAACACCCTGTCTGGACCTCGGCACCTGAACCGGTTTTCAGGGTGGGTGAGATGACGGTTGCCCATGGCCACCTGTTTTAAGAAGCTGCCCAATTTATGCTCATATTCATTCACTCATTCATTCAGATCCTGTCTTGGGGACAAGCTACATAAGGGGCCAACAGATGTGGCAGCTTCTCAGGCACCAGAGCCTAAAACTGGCTCTGAGTGAGTAAATGAATATCAGCACATAATTATCTGGTGCTGAGCAGCTCTGGGCAAGCAGGCATTTCGAGGCCCCAGGCTGGGGGAGGGTATAAAGAAGGGCAATAAAATGGAGTCAGAGTGAAACCAGGATGGCCATCCAGGGTTTCTAAAACAGGGCAGCCTGGTTTTCAGCTGGCCTGTCTCCTGTCTGGTCTGGATATGGCATTGGATGCTTTTATGTTGGGTATTTTCATTATCAGTTCCCAGCTTTCCCCACTGTGGCTTCTGCTTGCCAAGTTCCATGGCTCGGAAGCGGTACCCCTATTTAGAGGGTCCCGGGAAGGGAGAACAGCAGCTCTAGGGCAAGTGGAGTGTCAGGGATTCTCTCCCCCACCCCCAGCCCTCTAGAGAAATACTCTGGCTTCCTGTAATTCACCCCACACCACCTCTCGTTCACCATCACCACCACCACCACCACCCCACCTCTCATTCACCCCACACATCCTATCCGTTACCAAGAACTGCCGGTTTCACCTCTACAATATCGCCAAGATCCGCCCTTTCCTCTCCACCCAAACGGCTACCTTACTGTTACGGGCTCTCATTATATCCCGGCTAGACTACTGTGTCAGCCTTCTCTCTGACCTCCCTTCCTCCTCTCTCGCCCCGCTCCAGTCTATTCTTCACTCCGCTGCCCGGCTCATCTTCCTGCAGAAACGATCTGGGCGTGTCACTCCCCTTCTTAAACAACTCCAGTGGTTGCCTATCGACCTCCGCTCCAAACAAAAACTCCTCACTCTAGGCTTCAAGACTCTCCATCACCTTGCCCCTTCCTACCTCTCCTCCCTTCTCTCTTTCTACCGCCCACCCCGCACGCTCCGCTCCTCTGCCGCCCACCTCCTCACCGTCCCTCGGTCTCGCCTATCCCGCCGTCGACCCCTGGGTCACGTCCTCCCGCGGTCCTGGAACGCCCTCCCTCCTCACCTCCGCCAAACTGATTCTCTTTCCCTCTTCAAAACCCTACTTAAAACTCACCTCCTCCAAGAGGCGTTCCCAGACTGAGCTCCTCTTCTCCCTCTACTCCCTCTGCCATCCCCCCTTTACCTCTCCGCAGCTAAACCCTCATTTTCCCCTTTTCCCTCTGCTCTTCCACCTCTCCCTTCCCATCCCCACAGCACTGTACCCGTCCGCTCAACTGTATATATTTTCGTTACCCTATTTATTTTGTTAATGAATTGTACATTGCCTTGATTCTATTTAGTTGCCATTGTTTTTACGAGATGTTCTTCCCCTTGACTCTATTTATTGCCATTGTTCTTGTCTGTCCGTCTCCCCCGATTAGACCGTAAGCCCGTCAAACGGCAGGGACTGTCTCTATCTGTTGCCGACTTGTTCATCCCAAGCGCTTAGTACAGTGCTCTGCACATAGTAAGCGCTCAATAAATACTATTGAATGAATGAATGTAATTTTGGCTATACACCTCAATTTGGTTGTTCTTCCATTAACACCCCAATTTCAGCACGTTCAAAACTGAACTCATCTTCCCTCCTAAACTGTCTCTTCTCCCTGTCCTTCCCAACACCATTATGGGCAGGTTACATGTCCTCTAATTCTGTTGTATTATAATTTTCCCAAGCACATAGTACAGTGCTCTGCACATAGTAAGCATTCAATGCCACTGAGTGACTGATCACCATCGACACCACCAACATCCTCCCCGTCTCACAAGCCCATAAACTTAGTATTATCCTTGAACTCTCTCTCTCTCTTTCAACTCACAAATTCAGTTAGTCACCAAATCCTGTCATTTTTATTCCACAGAATCTCCAGGATCCGCTCCTTCTCCAACCAAACGGCCACCATTGCATCAGCCTCCCCGCTGACCTCCCTGCCTCTGGTCTCGCCCTCTCCAGTCCATACTTCACTCTGCTGCCCGCATCATTTTTTTTAACCATTGTTCTACACGCGTCTCCCTACTCCTCAAAAAGTACCCATGGTTGCCCATCCCTTTCCAACTCAAAACTCCTCACCATCAGCTTTAAGGCCTGCAATCAGTTCTCTCCCCACTGCTTTTTAAAAAAATGGTACCTGTTAAGCATTTACTTTGTGCCAGGTACTGTATTAAGCACTGGGGTAGTTACAATAACCCCTTTCAGGGTTGGACCTGGAAAGTTTCCGGTACTCTACCAGTCTCGACTACAGGAGGGAGAACGATTGCAGATGGAGGTGGGCCGTGCTGGGAGAGATGTGTCCACTGCGTTGCTATGGGTCAGAGATGACCCGGCGGCATAAGACAAAACAAGACAGATACAATATAATCAGGTTGGATACAGTCCCTGTTCCACATGGGGCTTGCAGTCTAAGTAGGAGGAGAAGGATTTAATCCCCATTATACAGATGAGGTAACCTAGACACAGAGAAATTGAGTGACTTGCTCAAGGTCACACAGCAGGCAAGTGGTGGAGCCAGGATTAGAACCCAGGCCTTCTGGCTCCCAGGCCTGTACTCCTTCCATTAGGCTATGCTGCTTCTCACTTATCTTCACTTGTCTCCCACTAACCTAGCCCACACCTTCACTCCTCTAGTACCATACTATCCATTGCGCCTTGTCTCTCTCACCTTAGACTCTTTGCCCTCCCTTCTGCTTGGAACTCCCTCTTCACATCTGACAAATCACTACTCACCTTTTCTTCAAACCTCTACTAAAATCATATCTTTTGGGAAGCCTTCCCTAATCATCTCTCATCTCCCCACCCAATTTCCTGAATTTGAGTTCCTCCTCGACCCAAGCACTTGTGTCTTTACCCCATTCACCACAGCAGAGCAGTAAATATCTTTATACTCTCTCGCTTGCCCCTTACCTGTAATTTATTTTAATGTAATGTCTGTCTCCCTCGCTATACTTTAAACTCAATCAGTCAGTCATTTATTGAGCATTTACTGCATGCAAAGCACTGGACTAAACATTTGGGAGAGTACAATATAACAGTAGAATTGGTAGACAGGAGGTTGTGTCTACTAACTCTGTTGTACTCTCCCAAGAGCTTAGTCCAGTGCTCTGCACACAGTAAGTGGTCAATAAATACTACTGATTGAATTCTCCAAAAGGAGATTATGACACATTACAAGGAGCACCTGGCATAATGTACAAGATGTCACATGTGTTCTCTTTTCCGATATCCGTGAGGGTGTCAGTGACCTCTGTCAGTGAAACAAACAGGCAAAGCGGAGAGAACTGTGGTGAGAACAAGGGCTATGGAGTGGGGAGAATAGGATACAGGTGCAATTAAATTGCCCAGACATTTACAAAAATAGCTTTTACCTCGTAGAACTGTTAATCCCAAAATCTAAAAGGCTGGGTGCCCAGAGAAACATGACCGATTAATAGGAAAAAATAACAAGCCTCTCCATGTCTGAGCGTTCTTTTCTGTAAAATGAAATGCGATTGCAGTCCATGTCTACAGCCCCGCTCACAGCAATAACAAGAATTAGGCAAAGGAAATATTCTAATCTGTAGAGTACTCAGAGATAAGCAAACCCAAAACCCACAAACCCAATTCTCTCTCCCCTTTCCCCACCCTGGCAGTGGGGGAGAAACCAGGCTGCAGTAGAGCTGCAGTCTGGTGGGGGCAAGAGGGATAAGGAGGGAGAGTATTCCCTGCTTTCAGATGTACAGCACCAGGTGCAAAGCCAGCTGTGGATCTTTATGTGGCATGGCAGGAGGGAGAAGAGGCAGGTGGCATGCCATCCCAAGTCAGGAGATCAGGCTTCCCACTCTTGCTGTGCCTGGCATCCTTCCCTCTGCCACAAAACATGCCACCCTATTCCCTGGCACGCAGGGCTGAAATGGCATTTGACTGGGGAATAACCCAAAAGATGAAGAGTAACATCTATCTAGGAAGAAGAGAATCAACCAGATCATCCAGGGAATAATGAGAAAATCATTACTGAGGTTCATCCTATTGTTTCTTGGCCAGTAATGAAAAGATTTAGAAAAAATTACTAAATTTCACTGTTTTGAAAGTAGGCACCAAATTTCTCTATTGAAAACAGCACATATGGAGAAAATAGCACAACTTAAATATTTACAGACCACTATTTTCTGCTAAATGATACTGGCATCTCCTTCTGTTTTGATGGCTTTTTTTCGGGGGTGGGGGTTGGGGGGGGTTGCTTGTGCTCTGAGAATCACAGAACTTAAACATTCAGAAGTGTTACTTGGTGCAGCCAGTAGCCGTGCTCTTTAAGAAACAACCCCATCTCCTCTCCCTTCATGTGCGTGTGTGCACCCCCACCCCCACAGCCCACAAAATTCAGGTTTGCTCAGAGCATTTGAAATGATAGTGTTTGCCCTGCTCTCTGCACCCCTGCTATCCAGCCCAGTCCTGGGGTAATTTGGTGTCTACACGAAATTCAATACTTAAACCTTTGACAACACTCCCCCCTCCCCCCCATATCTGACCACCAGGACACCAATGACCCTGGTCCTCAGCCCTGCTTCTCTCTGCCTTCTTAAATCCTCAGAGACTTTCAGTCCACTTTCTCCAACACTGCCTGACATGGTACCCCAGTCCCAGCCAGGCCAGTCCACCTAAACACCAGACTTGGTGAATGGTGTATCCTACCTGCAGTTCTAGAAATATCTCCTGGGCTGACCCTCCAAATCTGAACATTAACCCCACGTGGTCCCAGTTTAACTGTAGTCCTTTTTTCCCACAGTGATGGCCTTAAATCTTGCCTCCCTTTCGACTGGCCGTAACTCTACTGCAAATAGGAGCAGTGTATCTGGAGTGATGGGGGACTTAAAGCCCGGGGCGGCTGCTCCTCTGAACCTGCTTACAGTCACTCTGGGGCCTGTCTGCTCCCCCTGGGAGCCACCAAGACCAAGTATTCAAGGATGGAGATTCGGTTTCTCAGATTTCTGGGTTTCCAGAGCTCAGAACAAAACCTGGGATAGGCACCTCCCCCACACCCTTCACCAGCCACAGGCTGGTAAAGCGGATAGGTCCAGAATGGTAAATATTTGCACACTCAGAAGGGGAGGGAAGGAGTGGGGATTTGGGTGCTGAAGGGAGGGAAGGAGAGGAGGGAGGCCAGCCTGCAGAGAAGAGGGAAGGAATGTAGGTGGAGAGGGGCCAGACTACCAGAGAGAGAGGGTGACAGACCTAGAATGGGAGAAAGCAGCTCTGTTTGGGGGTAAGCCCATGGGAGGTGAAGAGAGAGAGGTGATGAGTCAAGACCTAAGATAGGGAAACCTCACCTCTCAGTCCTGGGGAGGGGGGTTGGGCAAGTGCCTCAAGATAGCATTATGCTCCAGTTTAGGCTAAAAGTAACTGAGAAACACAGGGAGACAGAAAGGAAGGCTGAGTGACACAGTGACAGTGAAATCCTCCCAGAAGCAGAGATATAAAGAGAAAGAGTTGCAGAAAAGCCCTGTAGGTAAAGCATGGGTTTAGGGGTGTTTTACCCCAGTGTCTAGGTCCTCCCTTCCCAATCCAGAGAGGACAAGCCAGAATGTATGGCTGAGTTTGAGGAGGGCAGCGAAGAGGTGTCTCTACCCAAGTCAGGGGTAGTCTTGTGTATCCCTGTGATCTTGGGTATCCAGAGCAGCTGGGAACAAGGAGCAATCGACCAATCATTCCCTTCCAGACCTGCAAATTCCAGCCCTGTAGTTTTGGACTAGCAGTTTAGGATAACCAACCTCTCTTCCCAACCCCAGGACAAAGAGAGGTCCCTACAGCCTTGAGATGAGGGGCAAGTAAGAGTGGGGTTAAACAGAAGGAGAGAGGGAAGGAAAGGTGTTGTTTTCAATCAATAATATTTATTAATTGTCTATGGCATCCAGAGCACAGTAGAGTTAGAAAAGATGCCTGACCTCAAGGAGTTTACAATCTGGCAGGGAGGAGGAGAGACATTAAGATAAATTAGGAGGAATATACATGCTATAAATGCTTATGTGATGCAGAAGCACTGACCTGGTAGTTGGATATGGTAGGGAGATTAGAAATTAGAATACAGAGGTCCATGAGTTTAGGTGTCTATTCTTTCAAATCCCTACAACCCCTCTGCAACCAACCCTCTGGCTTCTGGAATGGGGAGAAAAAAGATCTACTCTCGTTATTCCCCTCCAATCTTCCAGTCCTTTGCGCTTCGCACTCCAGTTCCCACCCCCTTTCTCCTTTACAGTCCTGGGGGAGCATCACTATAATTAAATTGAGCAATGCCTGCCACCCACCTCTCCTCCCCAATCTAGTAAAGCCTGCTTGGTCACTAACCACTCCTCCCCACCCACCTTGCCAGGAGCCTCTTCCTCCTGCAACCTGGTTTGTTCTGGTCTTTCTGGCTTTGCCCTCCCACTGGCCTAATATCCCTAATGCCATTGGAGTTCAGCTTGCAGCCTTGGCGAGCAAAAATATATCTGCTGCCACAGAGGATAGGGAAGCTCTCTTGCTATCTGACGGCGGTAATATTTGGGGGGGGGGGCCGCGGTTAACAGGTCATTTGCCTCGGGGGTGGGTCTCACTTCAATTCCTTCTTCTCTGACATGGGGAGGGGAGCAGAGGAGGGGCGTGGGAAACCGGTACCTAAACCAGGGAATGCGCGTCAGGAGGCGGCGGAACCGCATCAAGGGCGCAGAGTCGAGCCGGGGGCGGGGGTAAGGAAACAAGCAAAGCGCTTTGAGATCTCCAGATGAAAGGGTCTGAGTCCCGCGGTGATTATTAGCTAGAACTCCGCGGGCGGGGAGCTTCCCTCCAGATGGGCTTCGGAAGAGGATGACACCTCAAACTTCCAACATTTGCTCATACTGGAGTCACGGGTCCAAAGGAGATGGCAGCGGCCCTTGAAAGGGGAGCCTGAGGACTACAGGGGTTCATCGTCGCTCATCTTCAGGGTTGAGGAGTTTCCAAGAGAGGAGAGGAAGGGCCTTTCTGGGCTGGAGGCCCTCCCCTCCAAGCCTTTCCTTCCTATCCCTATCCTTCCCAAGTGCTTAGTACTGTACAGCGCATTACCCGCAGTGGGTGCCCAATAAATACCATAATCCATAGCCCCTCACTGTTCCACTCCCTCCTCCCCACTGGCGGAGGGACTGCCCAGTAGCCTGGATCGGGGAGAACAGCTCATGCGGCTGGGTTCTCCTCGACCGCAGGGTTTCTTTCAAAGCTAAGACCCGAAGGGATGGGCCATCCGCCTCCCTTCACCCCGTTTAGACCCTTAACCCCATGGCTGACGTCATCCCTCGGTCTGATTCAGTTCTCTGTATTTGCGTGTGTGCTTTCCAGTGGATGGGTGCGTACGTCCGTGGTATACTTGTGTGTACGTGTGTATCCCCCCACCCCACCCGGCTCACCACTGGCACCCTCAGGCTCACTCTCAGCCTGTGCTGTCCTCCGCCCTGGGTGTTACTGGGCAGGTGCGGCCCCGGCGATCCCATGGCAACCGCGGCACAGGGCACCCGCCCTGGGCCAAACAATCAGACTCTGGAGCCTCCCAGCTCAACTCCAGCCCCGTTTTCCCTCACGGCTCCCCATTCCTTTGTCCTGCAGTCTCCCATCTGCAGCTTCTCTAGCCCCTTCCTGTTCGGGGGGCAGACAGTAACGCCTGCCCGCCACCTTGTCCTTCCCCACTTCCTCTCCAGGCCTCCGGACACCAGCCTTCCTTTCCTCTCCCCAAGACCCAGCTTTGCAGGTGGCGCCCAGATGATGCCAGGGTGGGAACGTGGGTGAGGGGTCAGTGGAGGAAAGGGGTCCCCTTCCCATCATGGCCCAAGGCCTGGAACTCTCTACCCGCAACACTGTCTCTAGAGCAGCAGGACTCCTGGGTTCGGGCCCCTCCTTCTCATTGACTTTAATTTCGCTACCACTGAAAAGTGGGGAACACCCCCGGCCTCTGGGTCATTCCTATAGCCGGGTAGACAGAGAAGAAGAAGTGATGGGAAGACGATCCTCTGGAAGACTTTAACAGGTCTTTTGGGCTTTAGTAGATCCAGGCAGTCTAGGGGAGCGTCCGTCCACCTTTCGCCGAGGAATGCATGCAGCTGCGAAAGGGGGGTGGGCAACCCAGATAGGGGCAGGAACAGACACTCTGCTCTAAATTCCCCTAAAATCTCAGGACTTTGCCCCGAGGCGCAGAAATGGGAGGGTTCAGGGTTTAAGGAGGCTGTCGGAGGGGAAGGGGCTGGAAGCTGGTTACATATTAACCAGGGCGGGAGCAGCCCTGGGCGTCCTTAGTGCCTGAAGGCGAGCCCCAGGCCGCAGCCGGAAGCAAATCCGGTTCCCCGCCCCCCCGCCCGCAGCCACCTTCTCCCCCATCTCCCTTCCTCCAACCCTTTTACTCACTAGGAAGAGGGGAGTTGGTTTCTCAGCATTTCCTTGCCTCCTTAAGCTCGGCTGTCTTCCCCACTCCACACACATTACCCAGATGGGGCCTAAGTTCCTCACTAGACCCGGAGGTCAGGTCAGAAAGCGTGCACTATCTGGAATTAGTGCCCCAGACTAGAAGGCAGGACTCCTGGAATCTGGTTCCAGCTCTCAGATCCACTGCAGACTCCTCCGCCGAGGAACCTGGGGGATGTGACTGCCCATTCCCTCTCTGTCCTTAGGAACGCTGGCTCTCCCCTGCCACTGTCCCAGCTGGTCTGGTGTCCCAAATTTGCAAGGGGACAGGAGTGATCATGGAAGGAAGTGGAAGAAGTGGATAAAACAGAGAAGACTCTGAAGGAGGCAAATCTGGGAGGGGCTCTGGGAAGGTGAAGCGGGAGAGAAAGAAAAAGGCATCATGAAGAGACTGGAACTCCTGCCGGTGTCCACAGACTCAGAGTCTCTGTGCCTTGCTCTGCCACCTCACCTGCACTCTGCCCATAAATAAGACCTAAAATATTCTCTCCCTCTCCCCCATACCATGCAGGGACTTTTGTGGTCACCATCCACCCAAAGGGTAAGGGGAGGCTTGGCCTCTCTGTCCAGAGAGGAAAATTGAGGCCCATCCCTGCCCAGGTTTCCCCTCCATCCTCCCAACCCCCAGGCTCAAGCCTAAAAGAAAGCAGAGCAAATCGACATTCTAATAAGAAACCCAACCTCCCAGGTTCATTTGGTCCTGTAGACTCTAGAGGCTCCCAGATGGAAGGAGTAGGATGATGACCTGTAAAAATGGGAGTGTAACCTTGAGGGTGGAAATCTGGGGTCCTGCCCAGCCCTTACCTGAACTTGATCCCACTGGATTCAGGACATCGATGGGTGGTTTTCTCAAAAGTGTCACCTCATCCATCTAGGAAAGTGGCAGGCAATGGGAACCCATCAATGATCGTGACACAACGAAAGGAGTAAGAGGGACAGCAACAGCGTCATTAAAAACAAGTGACAGCTCCAGTAACAGTAGAAGTGCTGAAGAAGATGAAGCAATAGCCTGATTGACAAAGACAATACACTGAAAGCAACGCCGACAATGACAGAATTGTGAAAATGATAGCAACATTGGTAATTCACTCAGAAGGGATCAGAGACACCCTTTTCTCAAGAACAGGCAAGGCTCAAGCCAGGGCTAAAGTAAAAAAAGAAAAGACGCCACCACCTGTGGCAGCGATGGCAGTGGTGAAGTGCATTGTGCAGGGGCCAGGGGTTAAGACAGGCATGGAATCACTCTGTCCCCCACAAGAGAAAAAGGCCTGTGTTGCCTCCCCCCGCCCCCCTGGCCCCGGGCAGCATCCTGCCAACAGGGGGGCAAGGAGTGGATCCACCTCCAGCTCCTGCCCCTTCTGGCTTTCAGCCACGATTACTGGTGACCAAGAGAAAACCTGGACTGGGGGCAGGGTCGGGTGCCACAGCCCCTCCCTGGCCTGAGGCTGCATGTGACAGACATACATGGTGAGACAGAGAAGCAGGGGACCAGACCCAGAGGGAATAAAGAGGCAGAGATTCAGGCACATATATCATCAGTGGTATTTATTGAGCCCTTACTGTGTTTAGAGCATTGGACTGAGCACTTGGGAGAATACAATAGAGTTGGTAGACACGTTTCCTATATAAGTAAATTACATGTAGGTATTTCTGTGTGTTCAGTATCTCTACCTCAGTCCCCTTATTCTTTATGTTTGTGGGCCTACGTCCATACTATCGCACAAACCTTACAGCCCTCCAGTACATTAACTCTTCCTTGGAAGGGTTTTATTCTTCTTTTGATTTCCCCCAGCACCTAGTACAGTTCTCTGACCAAGTGGCAACTCAATGTAGGCTGTTGATTGATGAGCAGAAGGAGGTATAGACAAAGATACCGAGAGACAAAAAGATACAGACACACATACGTCAATCCAGTACACAGGGCTACACTGATAAACACACTCAGAAAACACACACACACACAGGCGCATCCCCTGGGTCCAGTCATGAAAAGGTGAGTTGGGTATAGTCTAAGGCTTAAATCAGTGGGGCCAGGACCAAGAGGAACTGCAGCTTCCAGTAAATGCAGCCTCTCATGCACACCTCACACAAATGTGGAGTTTATGTGTACCCACTGAGGCTATACACTCAGCAGTGCACTTGGGATCACCATGGTTGCATGGCTCCCACCCTAACTGGTAACCATTTCCCTACTTGGACATCAACACTGACCAAAAGAACATTGGATGTTGAGTCAGGTATGGATGATCACTCTCCCTACCTTCAGAGCCTTATTTAAAATTACATCTCCTCCAGGAGGCCTTCCCTAAGTCCTCATTTCCCCTACTCACTCTCCCTTCTGCAATGCCCTTGCACTTGGATCTGTAAGTTTTGTATATCGGTACTCTGATACCCACTTATATCCATAATTTATTCATTGATATTAATGCCTGAACTGTAAGCTCCTTGTAGGCAGGGAGCGTGCCTACCAACTCTGCTATATCGTACTCTCCCAATAATAACAATAATCATGGTACTTCTTAAGCACTACTATGTGCCAAGCAATGTTCTTGGCATGGCTTGGCAGTGCTAGGGTAATAGAGTTGGACACAGTTCCTGTCCCACATTGGGCTCACACTCTAAATCCCCATTTTTCACAGATGAGGTAACTGAAGCACAGAGAAATTAAGTGACTTACCCAAGGCCACACAACAGACAAATGGCAGAACCGGAATTAGAACCCATGACCTTCTGACTCCCAGGCCCATGCTCTATCCACTAGACCATGCTGCTTCCCAAGAGCTTAGTACAGTGCTCTGAACACAGTAAGAGCTCAATAAATATGACTGATTGTTTGAGTAACATCCATTCACCAAGAGTAGTTTGGGACTGGACCTGGCTTGCAGGCTGGAGCTAGACAGGCCCCAAAATTAAAGTTCATGAAGGGCTTTAATAACAACAACAACAATAATAACAATAATAATAATAGTAATATTTAAGTGTTGACTGTGTGTGTTAGGCCCTAAACACCAGTACTAAACCAGTACTAAACACCAGTACTAAACACCAGTGTAAATGCAGTGCAATCAGATCTGATGCACTAATAATTATGGAATTTGTTAAGCATTTACTATGTGCCAAATGCTGGAGTAGATACTAGATGATCAGGTCGGACCCAGCCCCAATCCCACTAGGAGTTCACAGTCTAAGGTATGGAGGGAGAACAGGTTTTTAATTCCGTTTTACAGATGTGGAAACTGAGGCATAGAGAAATGAAATGACTTACTCAAGGTCATGCAGCAGACAAATGGTGGAGCCAGTATTGGAATCCAGGTCCTCTTACTCCCAGTCTGTGCTCTTTCCACTAAACCGTGCTGCTTCTGTCCCATACAGGGCTCAGACAAACGTAGTTGCACATACTCATAAAGACAAATACATACATACAAAAGAACACATACATTTCACTCCTTGCTGGGGGAAGGACTTCGGTCTCGGTCTTCTCTCCTAGCTGATCCCCCCACCCTCTAAAGTTCAAAAGAAAAATTCAGTCACGGGAAAGGTCAGCTCTGGGCCTGGCCTACTCCCTGTTCATCAGAGATTTCCCTTCGCAGCCTTTGAAGGGACAGAAGAGGGGAGAGTAGGGTTGGGGGGCTGGAGGCCGTCAATTAAACACAATCATCTTTCAGGAGTCTGAGTGGGGAAACAGGTGGGTCCTCAGGGACGGATGAAGAGGTGGGGGCTGGAATAACGGCAGAGACCAGGAAATGGAAGGGAAGGGGAGAGGGGTGGAGAAAGGGAGGGAGGTAAAGAAGGGAGAGAGAGAAGAGGAGAGCAGGACATGCTCCCAACTGACAAGGTATACCCCTGGCCTCCCACAGCCCAGTCCACCCTCTTGGACCTCGATCAAATCCTCATTCTTCCTTCTGTCCATATGTGTATGCTTCTGGGGCCCATTGGACTCCCAGATCCCCCACCCATGGTGCATGCCCATCTCTGGTTTTATTCCCCACACCCCCTTTGGGCCTTGTCCTTTTTCTTGTTCCTCCTCTTTGCTCTCTCCGATGTTCTCACCTCAGAGACCTAATCAGGACGGGTGACTCTTCCTAAAACGACAGGGGCCATCCACTGCAGCCTGTATCTGTATTGGCCCTTCCAATCTCACGGACCTCTCAAAATACCCATCAAAATACCTTCCACACTTAGTCCTTGAAACCTCAGGGTTTTCTTTGTGTCTCGCTGTGCCTCCAGGCCAGGGAACGTGTGTGTGTGTGTGTGTGTGTTTTTTTAAAGGGAGAGAGCAGGGTTTGGGGAAGGGAAAGGGAGACAGAAGGGGAGGAGAGGGAGAAAGAAAGGGGAGTATGGGGAGAAGGAAACATGTCGAGGAGAGAGAAACCCAAGGGAGAGAATAAAGTGAGAGGGCCGGCCTGAAGGTAGAGGAGGAGCAGAGGCCCGGAGGATGGGTGGAGGTGGTGGCGGTGTTTGGGTGTGTTTGGGTGTGTGAGTCTGTGTCCGTGCGTGTTTCCCTTTCTCCTCTTCCTCCTCTCTGATCTCTCCCAAAACCAATCGGGCCGGCTCAGCCGAGCGGTGACTCTCCTCCTCCTCCTTCTCCTCCTCCCCCCTGCCCCGCTCCCCTCCCCGCCCCACTCCCCAGGTTCCTCCTACACCTTTCCCAAGGAGCCAATGCCCGGCCCCTGGGGGAGCCGCCTCCAGTCACGTGGTATGAATCAGGGGCAGGTAAGTCCGGGGGGTGGGGGGCGGGAGGGAGAGGCGGCCAAAGCCCAAGCGGGCTGGGTCCCTGCCATGATGCCAGAGGGAGAAAAAGACCGAGCGAGGTGATCCGCCTCCACTCGGCCCGGGAAGGAGCCAGGCCTCCGCTCCGCAACAGGTAGCGCTGCCTGTCCCTTCGGTCTCTCTCCCTCCCGCTCCCTCCGGACTCCTGGGTTCCCCCACCCACCCCCCGATCACTTGGGCCAGGGGCACTTTTTCTTTTCCTGTTGGTTCTCTCTCCGGCCTCCTCCTCCCCTCCCCGCCCCCTGCTCTGTTGCTCTGTGTGACCTGTTCTCTCGATTGTAGCCCTTTCCCCTGTGTGGTCATGACGGCCTCTCGGCACAGTGACTCTCTGGTGCTGCTGTTTGGGGCAACTGCTGGCGCGCAGGGGGCTAAACTGGGCTCGGATGAGCGGGAGATAATTCTCTTGGTGTGGCAAGTGGTGGATCTGCACGGCGAGAAGGTAGGGACGGCGGCCCTCCACCCCCTAGCCCCGGGGGTGATTGTGTCTGGGGGTAAGACTGTGGCGCAGATTGGGTGTGATGTGTGCTTATCTGTGATGCAGTTTAGCTCAAGGGGACTCAGTGCCCCCAGGGCCCGGAGGCCTACAGAAGCCTTAAAGGAGGGAGGCAGATTGGCAGACTGTGTGTGTGTGTGTGTGTGTTCATGTGTTGGGGGGGTGGGGGTGGGGAATGGATTCTCCAGTACAGTATCCAAGACAAGGAATTGCGGTCCCTGCCCTCAAGGTGCTTCCCATCCTAATCCGGACTATGATCTATTTAACTGTGATTGCGCCCTTTCTGAGGCTAAAGGCAAGGCAGGAGGGGGCTTCCTGGGATTCCACCTCCTTTCCCCTCCTTCTTCCTACCCTCCCACCCCCGGGTTTTATGGTGCAGAGGTCACCCTGGCCCATTCCATCTGGGCCCCCGATTTCCCCCCCACCCCCCCGCCCAAATCTCCTAGCCCCAGAGTGCTCCCAGGTAGTGTGTGGGGGTTAAATGCTCAGGAGCCAGTCCCCAGCTGACCCTTGCTTCTTCTCTGTCCCCTCTTCTCTCTTCCTCCCCTCCCCCTGCCCACCCTGGGCTCAGGTGGGAACCCTGCACAAGTCTCTGGTGAGAGCAGACAACCCAGAGCTGAGCGAGTCGGTCAGGGAGCTGAGTGGACTGAGCGCCGAGGGACTGGCCCATGCCGAACCCCTGGACAAAGTACTGCAGCAGGTGAGGGGCTGAGAAAAGGATGGGAGGTGTGGCCAAGGTGTGTGGGGGGGAGGGGGGGCTCTGCTCTGCTAAATCAAATTCATTCCACTGTTGACCTTAGAAAAAAAACAGCTGGCCCCTCCCCAGCCCCATCCCCGGGGGAGGAAGGATGTGATGCAGATGGGCAGCTGAGCATCTTCCTGGGGGAGCAGAGGCGATATTGCACTAATCCAGGCTTTTTCATTCCTTTTCTAGAGAGGAGGGTTGGGGGAGGAAGGCTTAGCATAATAATAATAATAATGTTTGTATTTGTTAAGCGCTTACTATGTCCCTAGCACTGTTCTAAGCACTGGGGTAGACACAGGGGAATCAGGATGTCCCACGTGGGGCTCACACTCTTAATCCCCATTTTACAGATGAGGTAACTGAGGCACAGAGAAGTTAAGTGACTTGCCCACAGTCACACAGCTGACAAGTGGCAGAGCTGGGATTCGAACTCATGACCTCTGACTCCAAAGCCCGGGCTCTTTCCACTGAGCCACGCTGCTCCTCTATGTCATGGTGACTCAAATGGGTTCTTGGGTGAATCTGCTTATGGGATCCAGGCCCCAATTTTCCCCTCCCAAAGCCTGAGTGACAGTCCTTGGGGGAGGGAAGGAAGCCCTCTCTGGATCCTGTTGACTCAGATAACTTGAGAGGAAAAGCATAGTTGTGAGTGAGGGGCTGAGAGTTGAGGGCTGGTGGCCAGATCTTGGCTCCATTCTGCCCCATGTTCATTCACCTCCCAGACCCAACCTTCTCCCCAACCCCTCGCCCACCTCCTCCCCCCACCCCAAATGATGGCAGGGCGGGCCCGAGGGAGAACCCGCTGGGGCGGTAGGACTGGTTCCTGTTGCGTTAAACTTCGGGTGACACAGATGCTTCTGGAGGGGGAGATTGGAAGGGAGGGTGTGGGTGTTGACACCGATGCTGGGGGTAGGTGGTGAAAGTTTCCTAGGGTTGAAGTTGAGCAAATAATTGTTTTTTTTTGCTATAGAACGAGGGCCAAAGGTGATCAATACTGTCAGGGGGTGGGGCGTGTGTGTGTGTGTGTATATGTGTTTTAGGTGAAAGAGGGAAGTATTGAGATCTGAAGGGACTCAGCCTCCCTCTTCACCCCAGAGTGGGTCTAACTGCTGCATGACCCCAATTTCCCAAGTACCTGTAGCTGGAAGTTGGGATGAGGGGGAGTTGGGGGGGAAGGGGGAGGAGTGGCTGTGGGATCCTGCAGGCATACAGGTTTGGGCCTGTCCCAGCTCCCGCGGCATCTGTAACTGCTTGGCTGGGTGGGTGGGGAGAGAGAGTGTGTGAGTGTGTGTGTGTGTATGTGTGTGGTGGTGGTGGGGAGGGTTTGCAGTGTTTACCTTCAGGACAGCATGCTTTCCTGTGACACCCAAAAGTTTATGAGTTGTCAATATATTGATAGAAAGTGACATTATGACTAGCAGAAGGGATTCTGGTGGTCTGAGGTAATGTTACCTGGGAGTCTGGGTGTGGTGCCAGGTGCAGAATGGTGGGAGGGAAATGTTGGGGACTAGGTCTGGGGGAAAGTTTTGCTATGAGCCTGAATTCCAAACAGGCCAGTCGAAAGCAGCTTTTGCAGGGCTGGGCTCTCTGCTCCTGTGGATCCAGTATCTGTGGCTGTGTGAGCCTAATGGCTGCTAGGCCTTCGCTTGACCTAAGGGCTTGTGGGATACTTGTATGTCTCTCCATCAATCAGTGGTATTTATTGAGCTCTTAGTGTGTGCAGAGCACTGTACTAAGTGCTTGGGAGAGTGTAATATAACAGCACATCTGTCAGGCAGGTCCATGTGTTCAGTCCAGAAAGAGCTGATAATGTTTGGGGTCTGTGGTTAGAACTGGAGCCCTAGCAATGGCCTGTCTGGGCGGATGTGGATGGATGGGATAAGGTCATTGTGGTGGACCAATCCTGATCTTTAGAATATAATAATTGTGTTATTTGTTAAGCGTTTACTATGTGTCAGGCACTGTACTAAGCTCTGGGGTGGATACAAAGCAAATCAGGTTGGACACAGTCCCTGTCCCACTCAGAGCCCACTGTCATGAATATCAAACTGGGACCTCCCCCCTCTTCCTTGGGGGGGAGTGGGTGGTGGTACCCACCCTTGGCTTTGAGAGGAGAGAGCCTGGGGGTTCAGCACTGAGATGTCCTTGTCCCTACCATTGTCTCCTGAAGGGGAGCTCCCATTTTCCACCCACGCCCCTAACCCACCCAGGCACACCTAAGGGAAGAAGACTGATAATCAGGGCTGGCAGAGTAAGGGTCAGAACTGGAGGTGAGGGGTAGTTAGTTGGTGCAAGACTGTAAGGGATGACTTAGCTCGGAGCAGAAAAGAGTGAAATCTTCCCAAGGTGAACCCATACATTTTCTGCGTGTGCCTCCCTCCCCCTCTTTCTTCCCTCCCCCTGCCACACACATACTGATTGGTGGTCTGGACATCTTGTTTGGAGGCAGGGATGAGCCAGATGACCTTTGAGAGCCTTGCCCCTGGAGCACAGGGGCATGGGGGACAGTGAATCTCAGCTCTACCAGTGGCCTGCTCTATGACCTTAAACAAGGTCACAGGCTTTCTGAACTTGTCTCCTCATCTGTACAATGGGAATAAGGTACCTGATGTTCTTACTTCTTAGACTGTGAGCCCTGTGAGGGACAGGGACTGAGTCCTTTCTGATTATCCTGTTCTATCCGAGCACTTAGCATAGTGTTTGGCTATGCACATAGTAAGTGCATAATAAATACCATTATAACTATCATTTTTTAAGCACTTACTATGTTCCAGTCACCGTACTAAGCGCTGGTGTAGATATAAGATAATCAAGTGGATGTAGTCCGTGTCCCACATGGGGCTCCAAGTTTTAATCCCCATTGTATAGATGAGGTAATTGAGGCACAAATAAGTTAAGTGACTTGCCCAAGATCACACAGTGGACAGTTGGCGGAGCTGGAATTAGAATCCAGGTCCTTCTGACTCCCGGGCCCATGCTCTATCAACCAGGCCACACTGCTTCTCATTATTATTGCCCCATTCAGGCTGGCTTTGCTTCTCCTCTGCCCCAATTTGCCTGAGAGGAGGGGATCTATAGTGATGATTACCCTACAAATCTGTGAGTTTGAAGGGATCATGAATTTAGTATGCAACATGACTATTATCCTGGAGGCCCTCCCTAATAGGGCTCCAACTGAGATAACCATTCCCTTCCTGCCTAGAGGGGTGAGTCCTAGGCAGGGAGTCAGAACACCTGGATTCTATTCTGGGCCCTGTCCCTGTGTTGCATGGCTTAGGTTCTCCAAACCTCAGTTTACCCAGGTGATCTGGGGACTGTTCCTGGTCTTTAGATTTGAACCTTCCTGAGGCCATCTCCTCTCTCTCTTCCCCCTCCCTCCACTGCTTTCAGCTAGCCTTGTAACTAAGGCTTAGAAGGCTAAATGAGATCCAAGATGGCAAGTGAAATATTTCCTTAGGGTGAACTTGAATGTACTCTAGTTGGCTGCACATGACCAGTTCCCAGCCTCTCTGCCATGGAATCTTTCCATCTATCAGCTCCTCACTCAGTGATTGGGTGTCTAGGTCCCCTTGCCTTCTCCCTCTGCACAAGCCAATCTCTAGTAATCCCCAAGATCCCACTGGAGATGGGTCACCCTGTCCAGAGACAGTGGGAAGATTGGGAGGACCCTGCCAGGGGTAGGTGTCTTTGAAGCTCATTGTAGGGGTTTGGAGGAAGCTGAGAAGCTCGCTGACTCCCCCAAGACTTCCGAGTCGCTTAGTGGGTGCGTAATTTGAACATTGTGCTCTTCTTGTGCCCCTGCTTCTTCTGAGGACTGGTGACCTGGATGGGCCGCTTGGGGTAGAGGAAAGACTGGCCAGTGTGAGGTTTTGGCCTGAATTCAGCCAAGTGGAAAGGGGTTGGGACCAGACAACTCAGGTGGAGATGGTGGCAGATGGGGATGGTTAGTGTCTCCTCTACCTCAGGCTCCCCGAGGGGGTTTGAGCTGCCCTTGACTAATTTTTCCTTGGCAGTCAGAATGGCTTCCCTGTCTGATTTCAGCAGAGATAGAGGACTCTCTCAGAGTGTGGAGGAGTGTGCCTTTGCATCTGCTACCTTAAAGGCTAACTATTTGGGGGGGGGTCCCTGTAGAAAGTAGGAAGCTCCACTAATCCCATGCCTTTCCATAGTCACAAGTCTCTCCCAAAAGAGGATCCTGTCCTGGATCCCGGGGAGGCTCCTGGTCCTATTGGGGGGTCATGGTCACTTAAGATCCCAGTATATTTCTCCACCTGAGCACACCCTCTACCCTCACTCTGCTCCCTCTCGGATGAGGAAAATAGCCAGGGAAACCACCCCAAATTATGGGAAATGCTGTCCAAGTCTAAGCCTCTCCCGACACCACTCAGAGGGGCAAGTTTTACTGTTTTCTCAGAAAATTCCTCCCATCTTTCTCAGAGTGGCCTCCTTTCTCCTTTCCCCATAGCTTGCGGTGGTTTCTCTGGCCACTTTCCTTAGGTGGCGGGCATGGGAGTCAGCTGGAGGAAAGGGAGGTGGCAGGGGGGAAAGGGTGAGCACCTGGGTCCTGACCGTCTAGTCTGTCTCTGGGAGTTAGTAAGGGTTTGGTTGGGGGGGAGTGGGGAGGGATTCTCCTGACTGAGGGTCTTTAGGGGACAGGAAGGAACCCTGACTGAGGATGGAGAAAGGGCTGCTTTTGCCTAAGGGAAACAGAAGCCTCCCAGCTCTCCCTTCCCCCTCACAAGCCAGGAGCTCTTAGGACTGCCCAGGACATTTAGTGATGCAACATCAGGGCGTAATGTGGTGGGCATGGAGAGATTGGGGAAGAAATCCCCCAGTTGGATCAGTGGGGTAGGAGGAGGTGGCATTCATAAGCTCCTGCCATTTGGGACACTGCTAGAGCAGGGTTGTGGGCAGAGGGGCTGCTTCGCCCTTCAGCTTTGCTGAGCACATGCAGCCCTGTCCTGCCCCCCACCCCTCTCCAGGCCCTTTGCTCTCCCCACCAACGCATCCACAAACCCTCCACATGCGGACTGAGGTGCTGCCATGGGAGGCAACACCCTGGCGGCTGGGGTGGTGGCTGCGTGTCCAGGCCCGTCCAGGGCACAGCCAGGCAAGTGAGTGGGAGGGGAGTAGTGGCTGTTTCGTCAGGGCAGAGCAGAAAGGCTGGCTCATGGGGCCCTGGGTTCTACTCTGGACGGCTGTCTGACTCCGTCTCCGTGTCAGCACTCTCCACTAGCCTCACCATTATCCAAGCAGACCAGTGTGTGGTTTGGGTAGCTCTGTCCCCTTTCCCAATTTCCTTTTCCCCCAGTGTATCTTGGCCCAGAGTAGAGTAGAGTACCTCCTCTGATTTCCATGCTGGGCAACAGTCATCTGTGGGGTGGGGGGGTCGGGGGGAATCTCAGACCACTTGAGTTCTGTTGGCAGCCTTGCCATGGGACTCTAAGGCATTGCTCCTTGCCATCAGTCCATATTGAGTACCTGGTGTGTGTGTGTGTGTGTGTGTGTGTGTGTTTTAACCCATCCTGAGGGAACACTATGGGGACCTAGCCCTTGAAATTTTGACAGTTGAATGGGGGAGACTGGGCAGACTCACAGATCCAGCCATACAGTTCACAGAACTTGAGTATAATCATCGAACTCTACCCGCATCATTACAGGGATCTCTCTAAATAAATGCTCAACCCAACCAGAATGCAGATTCTTGTGCAGACTAGGGTTCCCAACCCCCTTGCGCTGCTGGAGGAGGAAGGCAAATTTTGGGAGTCCCTGCTGTGATGGCTCCTGAATTGGCAGTTCTTCCTGTGTGAAGTAACCAGCCCGATTCTCTGCTTCCCCTCCCGGCCTATGCTAGGCAGAGAGGGCAGTCAACTCCTCCACCTACATTCTTGACACCTGGCCCCAACCGATCCATCTGCCTGCCAGTCCTCTGTGGCTCTTAATATGGCTACTGAGTGTTGTGGGCCCAGAACTCGAGTCCTGCTGGGTCCCAGAGCCAGGAGTCCTGACTCCCAAGCAGCATCTGTTAGTCTTCTTTTCTGAGAGTCTAGTCATGCAGTTGAGATTCCAGCTCAGGGAAAGGGAGCCGAGCTGAACTTCAGGTCAAGCCTCAGCGTCCTCACAAGCCCTTTGGCTCTCTTGCTTTCCTCCCTTCCTTTTCTGCCCGCCCCCAATCCTGGGCTTTCACTCTAGCCCATGAGCCCCTCTGTGCTGAATAAACAGCAGCCTGGGCACTGCTATCGATCAATAGGCTTGGGGCTAAAGATCAAACTGCCTAGGAGGGTTTGTCCTTCACCTGAGGGGGAGTTGCTGGTGTGTGTGTGTAGGGGAGGACACATTCCTGATAACCCATGATGGGGGATGAGGACAGGTTGGGGGCTGGCTTGGCTTTATCCGCTGGGCATCCGTCGCAGAGGAAGAGACTGAGGAGATTAGACCTACTCTGGGTGGGCATCTGGGGTCTGATGAATTGGGAGGGTATGGTATGTAGCGGAGAGCATACAGATGTTTGGGTGTCGACTGAGTGCTGGGTGGGCATTCCCAAGCAGGAGCCTTGGGGAATAAAGTCCAGAGACTGACATCTGGTCAATTCCCAGCAAACGCTATCTACTGGGGCCCTTGGCCTGTAGGGTTCTGCCACAGAGAACTGATTGTCCCTCCTTTTTGCAGCCCCAAATGATTGGTCCACCTGAGCTATTGGGCTAAGTTGCCCTAATGGACCCCTCTTCCAGCACAGCAAGGCCCCAGTTGGTCCCAAAAGGGCACAAAAGTCAATCTGAGCCTCTCAAAATCATGTTTAAATTTTATGGTGGGAAAACCCTCCGGGTGTCAGGTGCTGATTAACTCAGTTAGGCACCGGTCACCTCCGGGCCGCTTGGGAAAACCCTGTGACCTGTTGCGCACAGTATCATATTGACTCAAGTGGCTCCCTGGGTTTCCTGCAGGTCCGGGCCCTCCCCAGCTACATCTGGAAGGTTTGGCAGAAGGCTTGTAGCAGGGGCTGGGGGTTGTATGACCTCAAC